>NC_133658.1:879637081-879844337 GCF_037893015.1 Macrotis lagotis | reverse complement strand
ACCAAGTTCTAAGTGTTCCACAGCTCTTGCTTCAGACCATTAAAATAAATTGTTCTCCTCCATCCATTCTGCAGATACTTAGGGTAGACATACTCCTATTTCACCATCATCAGCTTTCAGGCATGTTGGTTACTTAATTTATCCTGTCTATTGAGTTGGATTACCAGGGCATGACGGTTGCCCATTCCACAGCTTCTTGGAGCCATAGGTGAGAGCTGGGTGAATCAGTTGTATACCAAAGGTGGATGAGCAGTCCTGGAAAGTGCTCATACCAGAATACACCCCAACTGGGATGTAGTTGGGACTTAACGATCATTCCAGATGTCAAATGGTCTGATTTCTTATCTCATTACATAGTATAAAAAATCAATTAATAAATGCTTTTTGACTGATTGATTCTATATTCTAAGATCCCATTCATCTAAAGATAGGACTGAGTTTAAAACCTCTTCTATAGTGACTGAGGCATAAGGCCTCCAGTTTTGAATGTGGAGAATATTTTGGGTGGTTTTTTTTGCAAAACAATGTGGTTAAATGACTTGCCCAAGGTCACACAGCTAGGTAATTATTAAGCATCTGAAGTCAGATTTGAACTCAGGTCCTCCTGACTCCAAGTCCCATGCTCTATCCACTGTGCCATCTAACTGCCCCTGGAGAATATTTTAAATAAGAATTCTTAATCCTTTTTGAGTCACCACCCCTTTGGCAGGAAGGACTCCTCTTCAAAGAAATCTTTTTTAAAATCTACACATATATAAAATTACAAAGGAAATCAATTATATTGAAACATTTTTCAAAAAGTTTAAAACAAAATGAAATGAAATAAACAAATGTATAGGCTTCAGATTGAGAACCCCTGGAGCAAAACACAGGGTTATAGATTTAGGCCCTAAAGGATTTTATTCCACAAATACCTATTCTAGGTCCTGGAGATGGTCCTTGTTCTCAAGAAATGTATCTTCTATTGTATGACTTCAACGTCCTGGAATCATAGCTTTGGAGCAGGAAAGGTCCTTAGAAGTCATCTAGTCTAATTTCCTGCTTTAACCGAAGGGGAAATTGAGGTCAAGAGGGAAAATGGTGTGTTCAGAGTTCACACAAAATTCACACAGCTAAATAGCATCATTGGGATGTGAATCCAGAACTTTAAAACTCCAAATCTAGCATTTACTTGTTCTACTGTGAGCTTTAGGAAACACAAAGTGCATTGATACAGTCAGTTTCTGCAGTCAGATAGTACTCCAATAAGAGCAACTGCCCTGGTCTTGACCTTGGCTATTAGAAAGCAACTAGATGACAGCAAAGGGCACAAAACTCCAGGCCTGGAGTCAAGCTCCTCTGAGTTCAAATCCAACCTCCTATCATTACTAACCACCTGTGTGACCTTGGGCAAGGCACTTTACCCTGTTTGCCTCAGTTTCCTTATCTTTCAAATGAACTGGAGAAGGAAATGACAAATCACTTCATTATCTCTGCCCAAAAAACCCCCATGGACAGTATGGTCCCTGGGGTCATGAAGACCAAACAGGATGAAATAAGAGCAGCAATTCAGAAAGCTTTGGGAAGTGAGGGGTGGGAGGTGAGCACAGGAAAGGGATGTGTGCATTTTCAATGTAGGCTCTTTATGCTCTCTTGGAATCATTGGAATTCTTTCAAACAATTTAATGCTGTTAAGATTGAAAAACTGAAATTAAATCCTTGACTGGAAGTCAATTCACTTGGGTCCCAGCTCCCAACTCTCACACTAACTAGACACATGATTTGGAACAAATATGTCGAGGAAAGTGCTGGCTATTGATTCTGAAGCCCAGAGTTCAAATTCTTCCTCTGATATTTACTACTTGTACCACCTATTATCATAGGTTTCTTCCCCCCCCTTTAAAAACTATTTTTAATGACATGCAAAATTTTTTAACCTTCATTTTTTTAAGATTATGAATTTCAAATTCTGTCCCTCCTTCCTTTCCTCTCCTCCCACCTCACTGAGAAGGCAGGCAATCAATATAGGTTATGTATGTGCAGTCTAGGGGCAGCTAGGTGGCACAGTGGTCTTGGAGTCAGGAGGACAAGTCCAAATCCAACCTCAGACACCTGACACTCACTAGCTGTGTGACCTTGACCAAGTCACTTGATTGCCTCACATCCAGGGCCATCTCCAGTCATCCTGGAACTAGATGGCTCTGGAGGAGAAAGTGAGGTTGGTGACTTAGCACAGCACCCCCTCACTCAAATCCAATTCATGTGCTTGTTATGGCATCACCTCCCTGTTGTGTGGACTTCTTCAAAAATGATAGACAAACCATACATATGTACAGTCATGCAAAACATGTCTTATATTGGTCATATTGTGAAAGAAAACATATTTTTAAAATCTCATGAAAATATAAAGTAAAAAATAATATGCTTCAATTCCCATTCAGACTTTGGGGTCACTTTTAGCTCCAAATCTATAACTTCTCCAGTCTTAGGGTCTGATAGCTTGCTTTATCTGAATCTCGGTTTTTCCCTACATTGTAAAATGGGGGGAAAAATGAATTCAGATTTTGTGTGACCTTGGACAAATCACTTTACCTTGAGTGTCAATTTATTTGGCTCTAAAATGAAAATGCCAGACTAGATGACTTCTAAAGTTTGCTTTAGTTTTATGATCCATGGCTTTTCTGGGCCTAGATTCACTTCATCTGTAAAATGAGAGAAGATCCGGGTTAAAATTCTACCTTCTGATATTTAGTCCCTGTGTGACCTTGTGCAAGTCAATTCATTTCCTTGGACCTGAGTTTCCCCTTCTCTAAAATGATTGGTTTGGGATAGATGTTCTCTAAAAACTTTTTGAGGGTCCACTGATCCCCTGATTTTCTGATCTTATCCTGAAGAAGGAATGGCATTTCAGCAGCAAAGGACTCTTTTCTCCTGGACTTCCCTCCTTGCCCTCCCCCATGCCAGCCTCTCTCTTACAAATATGCCAACTTCCCTTCCCCCCCAATTGCCAAGAGCAACTGGCCAATAAGTTCTTTGCTCTGCTTTAGCAATAAAATGCCAGTTCAGGGACTTCAGTCCCAAGTAACTACTGTAAACTCTCATCTTAGTGAAATATTCTCCACCTACACCCTCACCCCTCCTGGTCCCTCCCTCCCAACAGCAGGCCCAGTACAGTCTGAAAGCATGGACTGCTTATATGGATATTGATGGGTTCCCACTGGACAGAAATAATCCAGAAAAGGGCTATCTGACTGCAGGTCTCTGGAGCTTCCAATGTCTGGAGCCTTCAATGTCTACTCAGGAAATTCAGACCCTAGGCTTTTTATTCTTCCCAAGATACACTCTGTCCTGATGCTTAGCAAGGCCACTGGGCTGCCCAGGCCTTGACCTGAGGCAGTCTTTGGCACAGGAAGGAAGACATGAAGGGAATATCTGGTCCAGATAGCTGAGAAAAATTGCCCAGGATTCTGGATCCTGGGCCAAACCATTCAAGACATGAGGCCGTGGCTGACTCCCCCATTTAGAAAGAGAACCCAGAAGCTCAAAGTCATAGCTTGGGGACTTTAGTGGTCATCTAATCAATCCCCTTATCTTATAGATTGGGAAACTAAGCTACAGAGAACTGAAATGGTCTTCCAAGCATTTATTAAACACCTTCTAAATATAGGCACTGAGCTAATCACTTTACAAATACTTTGTTTGATCTCTAGATAGTTAGCAGTAGTGATGGAATTTGAATTCTTGTTCTCCCACTCCAAATCCCAAATTCTTCCTTATGTACTGAATGGCCTCTCTCCGGACACCTCAGGAACCGAGGGACACCAGGTTCTTTTCTCCAGGGTAACCACCCCTTGATGCTAGGCTCTTAGATTCTCTCTAGGATTTGACCTCTGCAGCACTGGGACAATGAGGATGCCTTCCAGGCCCAGCCCATCCCTGTTGTTTTGCTCTCCTGAAGTTTAATAGCTGGAAAATCTTGCATGACAGTAGGTGGATGTGCCTGAAAAGAGAATGGAGTGATTTTAAAAATTCCCTAGATGAATGGTGGATTCATTAAGTCAGACAAAGTGCAGGCAGGTGGCAATTTGAACAGATCCTGCTCCACCCCCATAGTTCTGCTTCACAACCTTGGCCTCACCTGCAACCCCTCTCCCCTATTCCAGGAAGAGCCCAACACCCATGGTGCTAGCTCAGGTCTCTCTCATACTTGACAGCTTTCAAAGCATTCTACATATGGGATCTCCCAATTGACCCTTACAGCAGCCTGGTGAAGTCGATCCTATTATTGTTGTGACATTGTGTCTGACTCTTTGGGGTTTTCTTGGCGAAGATATTTTCTGGGGTGGTTTGAAACTAGATCTCTGACTTCATACCTAGTACCACATATCCAGTCTCTGAACCTCAGCTTCCTCATCTGTGTAATGGGAAAAAAAGCAGCTACATTCACTTCAATGTGTGCAAGGGTCACATGAAAGAAGGTATGTGAAGATTCCTTCAAAAGTACAAAGCCCTGGGAAGGAGTAATTTGATTGTTATCACTTTGGCAAATCCTCTGTGACACAGAAGATGTCTTTCCTGAAGAGGTCTCTTGGGGCTAAACACATGTACACTCTCCATAAAAGTCATTTGAATCAAACTGGAGAGATAGCATAGAGTAGTAGAAAGAATACTGGACTGAGTGTGAATCCTACCTGAGACCCCCAGAAAGTCACTATTTTCTGTGCCTCAATTTCTTCATCTATAAAATGAAGGGGTTGGATTCAGTGGCCTCCAAGACCTCTTCCAGAACTAAATCTATGCTCCTATGCATCACAGGATGATTGTTCTCTTTTCAGATGAGGTTCCCCAGACCCTCAGACAAATGTGAGCTTCATCACCTCTGTTTTTCCCCTGGAAAGAAAAATACAGGGCAAATGACCTAGTGAAGGTCACATCATGAGTCAGTGGAGGGAGCTTGAAATAGAAGTCAACAATCCTAACTCCCCAGCAGATGCTGTCAGCCCTACTCTCCCCATCCCCTAAAATATGATCTTCTGGTGATTTGAGGAAAAACATGTCACCATGAAATGAAATAGAAAATAGAGGTCAGTGGATCCCACCCTTCCTGCCAATCTAGTTCCTGAGTTGGTAATTACCATAGATTTTTAAGTTGAAAGGAATCTTAGAGTCTTTGAGTCTATTCCCTTTATTTTCCAGATGAGGAAACTGAGGCAAAGTGAAGGGATTTGGCCAAGGTCACAGAGGCAGGATATGGTAGTGGCAGGATTTGAATCCAGGTTCTCCTAATTTCCAAGAATAGCCTGCCCTCCACTCTACAGAATGTCTATGTACAGGTTCACAGAATTCAGAGTCAGAAGAAGCTTTGGAACTGGTCTAGTCTCTCTGACTCACTTAATAAATGACATAACTAGCAAATTTAAGGGACTTCCCAAGCATTATCCAGGCAGTAAGGTGTTTAGGCAGGATTCCCATCTAGAACTTCTGACTCCACCTTCATATTTCTCCCAGGCCTCTCCAACTCTCCTGCTCAGTGAAGGGGTAGGGATGAGAGTGGGCCAAATAACCAAGCCATATCTCCCAGGATTCTTCTGACTTCTCTTGTCCCTGATATAAAGAGGTGGGTGGTCAACAGGTCTACACTGCGAGTTTCCATCTCCAGGAATTTGTAGCTTGACCACCCACTTTATTCTCCTTTTTCCTTTCAAAAAACGCGCACACGCACATACACACACACACACACACACACACACACACACACACACACACACACACACCCTGGTCCATCCATCAGTGCAAACGGCCCCCTCTCTACAATTTTCAGTCTTAGAGAGTTGCCTAGAGGTTAGGAACTAGCCTAGGGTCACACTGCCAGTATGGGTAAGAGGTGAGACTGGAATTCAGGTCTTTCTGCCTCTGAGGCTGGCTTTCTCTCTGGTATGCCATGCCATTTCTTACCTAATAACAAGAATTACTACTACCTTCTTATTCTTCTTTCATAGCATGGATAATCTGGAAATATGTTAAACACAATTGTATATGCACAACCTAGGTAAGATTATTCTCTGCCATGGGGAGGGAGGGAGAGAAAAAGGGAGGGAAAAAATGTGGAACTCAAAAGTTTTCCAAAAGATGAATGTTGAAAACTATTTTTTACATATAAATGGAAAAAATAAAATACATAAAAAGAATCACTACTACTCCTAGTAAGCTAATATTTCTATAATACTTTCAAGTTTACAAAGTACCTTATAGACCTTAATTCATTTGATATCAAATCAACTTTGTGAGATTTATTTTCTTCCTTTTCCAGAAATCAAAACAGAATCAGAGAAGTTAAATGATTTGTCTCTGATCACACAAATATTATGTCTGAAATAGGATGTGAACTCAGGTCTTCTTTACTATATGCTGATTTCAAAGTGGGATTACTGAGGTCACAGAGTTGGGAGAAATCTTAGATTTTACTATATCAGAGCAGAAAGACTCCTTAGATCTGGAATATCAGACTCTGGAAGGGGTTCTTTTGATGTAGAATATTTAAAACTGGGTGGGATGTTAGAGATGGTGTAGACCAACCTGAGTGTTTTACGGTCACAGAGACAGACCTACAGCAGTGGACTCACAAATGGTGTATTGCAGAGTTGGAATTGGTCTCAGGTAATCATACCCCTCAGAAACATATTCCTGATTTTTTTCTCTCTCTGGATTTCCCACTGCTGCCCTCTCCCAGGCTCTTTCCCATGCTGCTTTGCCTGGGATGATTGGCTTGCTACAACAACAAGAAAAAATCCAACCAAATCTTTTCCATGGTCAGAAATAGTCCTCCTAATCCTGGGCAGCTGTCTGGTAAATTATGCCCCTGATCAGTATGGGGAGGGGGCGAGAACTCAGGTTCCACATAGCCCAATGCCATTCAACAAACACTGTTTAGGTTTCTAATATGTTCAAAGCCCTGGGCTAGGTTTTAGAGGTACAAGGACAAAATGAGACACTTCTTACCCCTCAAAGAGAGGATTTATTCTGAGAGGATACAGTGTGCCAAAAGGAAACTACAAAGTATTGACAATGAATGAATAAGACACAGCTTCTTCCCTACAAGAGTTTTATTTTCTGAAGGGCAATTGGATAACATCAAGCACTTACCTTCTGCAGGGAGGATGCCAAGCTTGATGGGGATAAAAAGAAAGGCAACTCTATTAGATGGCTGTGGACAATGTTATCCCCATCCAGAGGAAGAAAATCAAAACAACACACACACACACACACACACACACAGACACACCCCTTCAGAATCTGATGAACACTTTATAAAAATTATCTCTGATGTATCTCTTTCCCTTAATCCTAATTCTTCATGCTGAAAATTACTAAATTGTAAACATATTCATCAAAAATATCTTTGTACAATGCTAACTTGACTGTTCACCACTGAGGGGAGGGGAAGGGGGAAGGGAGGGTGGAAGGAAATTTTGTAACTTAAAAATATACATGTGCATATGGATGAAAATAAATAAATTTTTTAAAAAGAAGCAAGCCAAAGACCCTGCCCTCAAGGAGTTTACATTCTAATGGGGGAGGGAAATAAACAGCTATATAAAAAAAACAAGAAATTGTCTGGATAATTGGAACTCTTCACAAGGGAAGTTACTATCACAGGGCAGGGAAGTGGGAAAGATCTGTAGGAGGAAATGTTTGCACTGACGTTTTGTTGTTGCTAAATCATTTTTCATTTGAGTCTTACTCAGTTTTCTTGGCAAAAGTACTGGAGTGGTTTGCTATTTCCTTTTCCAGTTTATTTTAGAGATGGGGAAATTGACTTGCTCAGCATCGCCTAGTTAATAAGTGTTTGAAGGAAGCCAAAAGGGGAGGAGGAGGAGGAGGAAGAACATTTCAATTATGAAAACCATTCAGTGGGATGTTACAGAGTTAGGTGAAATATCATTTATTTTATTTTTGGTTTTATTTGCAAGGCAATGGGATTAAGTGACTTGCCCAAGGTCACACAGCTAAGTAAGCATTAAGTGTCTGAGGCTAGATTTGAACTCAGGTCCTCCTGACTCCAAGGATGGGACTCTATCCATTGAACTACCTAGTTCTCCCTAACCATCTATTTTCTAATGATTTCCTATGGTATTACAAATGGGTCCTCACTAGAGTCCTCATTCAGTGTACACAACTTTCTATCTCCTTCCTATGAGCTTTTGCACATGCTGAGCCTCAGGCTTAGACTTCATCCTCACCTTAACCTCTTAAAATCTAAACACAAGGGCCACCTCTTTTCTTGATCCTCCCAGGGGTTAGTGCTTTCTATCTCCTGAAATTACTTGATATATATACTTTTGTATCTCTTCCACCCCTCCCTTGCCACAGTAGAAGGAAAACTCTTTGAAGACAGGGCTGTTCAGTTTTGGTCTTTATTCCAGTGCCTAGCATAGTTCCTGATGCCTAGTGGATGATTAATGTTTGTTAAACTGAATCAACTTTTTTTTTTCTTTATGTTTTTTGCAAGGCAAATGAGGTTAAGTGTTTTGCCCAAGGCCACACAGCTAGGTAATTATTAAGTGTCTGAGACCGGATTTGAACCCAGGTACTCCTGACTCCAGGGCCCGTGCTTTATCCACTGCACCACCTAGCCTCCCCGAATCAACTTCTTAAAGGCTCACACAAGCTTTGGTAGGCCCTACCAAGCCAGAATGTCTTCAAGAAGGAGTTGTACTGGTAAATATGTAACAACCAGGCTCTTAGAAGAAGAAAAATGATATGCACCCATACTATTAAGTTTAATCTGCAATATTAACACTATTCTTATACAATCAACAAAAGAGCAAATGAAGCCCTGTTTAGTGGTTATGACCGATTTCTGAGGTACAAATGTCCACACTGAAAATTTTCAGCTCTTGTAAGCTAGTTAGAGCTAGCTCCAGAGCACAGTTCTAAGGAAGGACCTGGTTGTGTGACATTTATGTCAGTCACTTGCAAAATAATTTAGCCAAGGTCAAAGAGGTTAAAATTTAGAGCTGGAAAGCATGTTAGAGACCATCTAGTAACCCCCCCCCCTTTTATAAAGAAGAATAAGATGCAGAGAAGCGACCTAAAGTCACACAGGTAATAAATGACAGATATAGCCCTCAAACCCACATTCTTAGACTTCAAATCCAGTTGTCTTTTGGCTGTACCACTGCCTTCAGGGAATGCACTTTTCCTGTCACTCTAGATAATGAAGACTAAGGCAAAGGGAGACTAGGAGATATAGGAGGGAGTAATTGTACTGAAAAAAAATTCTTCAGGTTTTGAAGTGAGTATCCCAAGATGCTTTGGCTCTCAATGTGCTAAATAAATGCTCAATCAGTCATAAGTTTCTGAAAGGATCAAGATTTTAAGTCACAGGATTAAAGTTTGAGAGCTGGTATATGTAATCCAACTCTTTCATTTTATAGAAGGGGAAACTGAGACCAAGATGCACTTTAAAAATGACTAAGGCAAAATTTGAACATAAGTCCTCTGACTCCAGCTCCTTTGTGTTTTCTACCGTGCCATTTATGGTGCCTCTCTACTTTTAATAGACCCCCAAAGTATGATTCCTGAATAGTATCCAAACTCTCACCATCCCCCTCCACACTTCTTCCCCATCTCTGGAATGAACATGTGGGCAACTGCACACGAATGAACACACACACACACACACACACACACACACACACACACACACACACACACAAACAGTCCATACACACACAGTCCACACCACCTCCATCATCCAGGTGTGAGACTCTGAAAGTGTTCATGGGAAACCTGGTATAACTAAAAAATTCAATAGTATAAAGCTACCCTATTTGTTT
The DNA here is from genome assembly GCF_037893015.1 of Macrotis lagotis. Lineage (NCBI taxonomy): Eukaryota > Metazoa > Chordata > Mammalia > Peramelemorphia > Peramelidae > Macrotis > Macrotis lagotis. The sequence continues at coordinate 879,834,519 of NC_133658.1, read as the reverse complement.
TCCATGAATTCAGAGCCATCTATTTGCATGCTATTTTCACATAGAGTTGGATGCTAGTGTGCATATATTTGCATGAATTTCCCCAACCCCTCACACTGAGTACATAAAATAAATAAATTAGTAAGACTACTTGGATTTTTTTTTGGAATCTTCCATTCCTGGCCTCCTGAGGAGGTGATGTCACATATATACTGTCATGATATGAGTAGATAGCCTCATTTGGAGCACAGAGACAGAAATGGTGCCAAAAGCCTAAACTAGAAAGTCAAGCTACAGGATAGTCAAAGGGGGCCCTACCTCTTTATTTGCTTGCTAATTTAACAAGAAGTAATTACAGAGTGCTTATAAGAGGTCTCTTGGGTTCCATAAAAAACATTTGTTCTTCTGTTAACTAAACACATATTTATGTAGCCTAAGGGAACCTTCAAATTTGGCTCCTCTGGAATGCTTCTTCAGGATCAAAGGCCAACGTTTACTCAAAACCACAGCTCACAAGCCCCCATCAGTTTCTTTTTCCAGTCTGAGTCTATAGTAGTTCAAAGCAAAAAAGCATTTCATTAACAGCATATAAAAACAAATGAAGCATTTCCATATATTTCCATATTGGGAGGAGACATGTATGATAAGGAAAATGAATGGGAGTGGGCTAACTCATATGGACCACATATGATAACTAATGATATTACAGAGTTAGGGGTTGCAGTCTTCAGTTCTTGGTGCCTCATTTTGAAAAGGGTAAGTTGGAGAGTATCTAGAAAAGAGGAACTAGGATGGTGAAGAAACTTGAGATTGTATGTGTCCTATAAAAGTTTTGAAAATAAGTGATATTTAACCTAGAAAAGAGAAAACTTAGGGGTGGTCACAATCCCTGTCTGGAAGTGTTTGAAAGAATGTCACATGGTAGGAAGGACATAAGAATTTATTAAACTAGGGGTCAGGAGCTATGCACTTTACAAGCATGATCTCATTTGATCTTCACAAAAACCTCGGGAGGTAGATGTTGCTATTATCCCCATTTTTACAGTTGAATAAACTGAGATAACAAAGAGGGAAAGTAATTTACCCAGGATCAGTCAGTTAATTGTCTGAGGCTAGATTTGAACTCAGGTCTTCCTAAGTTAAGTCCCAAAGCTCTATCCACCATACCACCCACCTGCCTCTAAGAGACAATATTTGAATTATTCTACTTATCTCCAAAGGCAGGACTAACAGCAGTGGATGAAAAAGAGAAAATTTCGGCTTCAGGTAAAGAACTGCTAACAATCGAAACTATCTAAAAATGGAATGGGCTACTTCAGGGAATAGTGGGTTCTTCATCTTGTTGTGTAGAGAGGATATGTATTTAGGTAAGAATTGGACTAGATGGCTCTTGAGATCCTTCCCAACTCTAAAACTAGGGATTCTGGAATTCTCTCAACCTGCATTGATCAAAGTAAGTTCTGTTGACTATTACTCCTTTCCAGATAGTGATGATTCATTGTCACTATCCATGACAGTCTTCAATGAACTCAACCTTCTAAAATGGGGATTTCTGGAGAGCTTTCCCTTGCCCCCTGAAATTGCTTTACATTTATTCCTCTAGATTTTGTGTTTACCTGAGTACATGCTGTCTTTTCCCTTCTTCCTCTCCCGCCCAGCCCAGCCCATAGCTCAAATATTGTTATCGTTATTTAGTCATTTAAGTTATAGCTGACTCTTCATGATCCCATTTGGTTTTTTCTTTGCAAAGATTCTGGAGTGATTTATCATTTCCTTCTTCAACTCATTTTACAGATGAGGAACTGAGGCAGACAGGGTTAAGTGATTTACTAGAGTCACCCAGCTAATAAGTAATTGAGGTTGGATTTGAACTCAGGTCTTTCTGACTCCGGGATTGATGATTTATCCTCTCTGTAACTTAACTGCCCAGCTCAAAAACATGTATTGTTTAAGGTTTATAAATCACTTTAAAGAATGGAATATAGGGGCAGCTAGGTGGCATAGTGGATAAAGCACCAGCCTTGGAGTCAGGAGTACCTGGGTTCAAATGCGGTTTCAGACACTTAATAATTACCTAGCTGTGTGGCCTTGGGCAAGTCACTTAACCCCATCTGCCTTGCAAAAAAACTAAAAAAAAAATGGAATATAAACTCCCTGAGGGCAGAGATTATTTCACCTTTGTATCTCTAGAAACTAGCAATGTAGATGGATGGCACATAGTAGGTGCTTACATTGTAAATCAATTTAGAAATTACCATGAATTTTCCCACACTAAAAATATTAGACAAAGCTGTTAGGTTCAAACATTTATTAAGTGTACACTTCATGCAGGTATAGTACTAGGCACTGGGGGGAGGTGTGCAAACTTCTCTGACTTCCAAGAGTTCACCTCCTATTGGAGTATCCAACATATGCAAGTAAGTACAAGCTCTGAATAAATTCATAGGAGGGGCAACTGGGCATGAGCAGCTGATTGAATAATGGAAGTCAAGGTAAAGATGATAGGCAATGTTTGTGGGAAAACATTGGGAGGAGTGTCAGCCTCAACCAGGCTGCAGGCTTTTATGGTATCCAGATTGATCCAACAGAAATAGTATTGGATTTACAGTCAGGAATGCCTGAGTTTCTTGGTTCTGCTGCTAACTTGTCATGTGACCTTTGAGAAACAAGCCCCCAGACTTTGTTCCCTGGATTATTGGTTTCCTTATCTGTCAAAGGAGACTCTAGATGTTATCCAAAGCTTCTTTGCTCATAAGAGTGATTTGACAAGAAAGATGAGTAGAACATTGGGACAAATAACCCAGGTTCATTGAAGAACAATTCTAGGTGGATAGGTGCTGATCATTGTCTTTATATACAAAGGCCAGCATATTATTACTTCCATACTAAAAAATATACATGTTTTCATTCATGCATTACTTCCATCACCGCAGACAATGACCCCATGCCATGTTTTAGTAGATTTTTTTCATAATTTGCTGTGTTAAAAAAAACCCACTTCATTATTTAGTGACCAACCTTCTGCTAATCAACTCCTATTTGAGTTAGAATTTAGTTCAATTCTACTTGGTTGATTTGGATTCAATTTAATTCAACAAATTTCTGAGGTTTCTGTTGTTAATCCTTCATTTATTTATTTATTTATTCTTATTTTCTACAAATAATTTTTGTATACATTACTAAAATATTCTTGTTTAAGAGTAAACATAATATCCCCTCCACCCATGAAAATATAGACCCGCATAAGCAATAAAGTATAGGGGAGAGAAAAAAATTAAAATTTAAATTAAAAAAAATAATAATGATTGTAGGTATGACCAGGTGGCACAGTGGATGGAGCACCAACCCTGGAGCCAGGAGCACCTGAGCCCAAATCCAACCTCAGACACCCAACAATCACCCAGCTGTGCAGCCCCAGGCAGGCCACCCAGTCCCATTTGCCTTGGAACACCTCCCAGAAAATAATAATAATAAAAAATGTGCTTCAGTCTGTGTTCCAACACCACCAGCTCTGTCACGGGTAGATCACATTCTTTAGGATAAATCCATCACAAAAGTTACTTCCATATTTTTCCACTGTTGCCATTGCTGATCGCAACTCCCTCCATTCATACTTCTCTACTACCATGAACTATATTTTCTCTCTCCTTTCACTCTGTCTCTGCTGTAGGGTAGTTGAGTGGTACAGCAGACAGATCCTCAGCCCTAGGGTCAGGAGGCCCCAAACCCACATACCACCCCTTACCCAGCATCCACCTGGCCCTATGGTCCCAGACAAGCCATCCAATCCCAACCCCTTGCAAGAAGTAAAAAAGACACCAGCCCTGGAGTCAGGAGTACCTGGGTTCAAATCGGGTCTCAGACACTTAATAATTACCTAGCTATGTGGCCTTGGGCAAGCCACTTAACCCCATTTGCCTTGCAAAAACCTAAGAAAAGAAAAAAGAAAATGTGTTATATCTGACCACTCCCCACCCCATGATCCATCCTTTCCTCCATCACTTACATTCTTCCCCCTTCCCCCTGTCCCCCTTCTCTCCTTCTTACTCCAGATGTCTATACCCCATTGAGTATATGTGCTGTTTCCTCTCCTAGCCACCTCTGATGAAAGCAAAGATTCCCTCATTCCCCCTCACCATGCCCCTTCCATGTTGTTGCAATAGCTCATTGTAATAAAGAAAAATTTTATTATATGAAATATCTTAGCTTATTCCTCCTCTCTTTTTTCTTTCTCCCATTACATTTCTCTTTTATCTATTGACTCCATTTTTACACTATAATATATCTTCAAATTCAGCTTTCTCCTGTGCTTCATCTATAAAAGCTCCTTCTACCTACTCTATTAAATGAGAAGGTTCATATGAGTATTATCAGTATCATTTTTCTATACAGGAATACATGTAGTTCATCCCTCATATTTTCCCCTTCTTCTACACTCTCTATGCTTCACCTGAGTCCTGTATTTGAAGATCAAACCTTCTTTTCAGCTCTGGCCATTCCAACAGGAACATTTGAAATTCCCCTGGTTCATTGAAAGTCCATCTTTTTCCCCTGGAAGAGGACATTCAGTTTTGCTGGGTAGTTGATTCTTGGTTGCATTCTAAGTTCTTTTGCCTTCTGGAATATTATATTCCAAGCCCTACGAGCTTTTAATGTAGTTTCTGCTAAATCCTGTGTGATCCTGACTGCAGCTCCATGGTATTTGAATTGTGTCCTTCTGGCTGCTTGTAATATTTTCTCTTTGACTTAGGAGTTCTAGAACTTGGCTATAATATTCCTGGGGGTTGTTTGTTTTTTTTTTTGGATCTCTTTCTTGGGGAGATCGGTGGATTCTCTCCATTTCTATTTTGTCCTCTGCTTCTAGGATATCAGGGATATTTTCCTGTAATAATTCTTTGAAAACAACATCAAGGCTCTTTTCCTGGTCATGACTTTCAGGTATTCTAATAATTTTAAAATTATCTTTCCTAAATCTGTTTTCCATATCAGTTATTTTTTCAATGAGATGTTTCACATTTGCTTCTAATTTTTCATTCTTTTGGTTTTGAAGTATTGAGTCCTGATTTCTCATAAAATCAGCAATCTCCCTGAGTTCTAGTCTTTATCTGAAGGATTTGTTTTCCTCAAAGAGCTTTCTTATCTCCTTTTCCATCTGGTCAATTCTGCTTTTTAAAGCATTCTTCTCAATAACTTTTTGAAGTGTTTTATCCATTTGACCTATGCTGGTTTTTAACATGTTATTTTCTTCAGCATTTTTTGGATCTCCTTGATTAAGCTGCTTGACTTCATTTTCATGTTTTCCCTGCATCTCTCTCATTTCTTTTCCTAATTTTTCCTCTATCTCCCTCACTTGATTTTCAAAGTCTGTTTTGAGCTCTGTCATGGTCTGAGACCAATTTCAGTTTTTCTTGGAGTCTTTAGATGCAAGAGCTTGTACCTCCTCATCTTCAGATTGTGTGTTTTGATCCTTCTTGGGATCACAGGCAGAGTATTTCTTAATGGTGTTCCTCTTTTTTCTCTGCTGACTCATTTTCCCAGCCTGAGCCTGGTTTTGGGGTACTTCCTGAGCTTTTGGGACACCCCCAAGGATCTCAGTGTGTGAGGCTCTGTCCTCCCTCCTGGTCTTTGAATGACCATAAGTGCCCCCCTCTGCCATGGGGCTGAGGTGGGGGGGGCTGCTGTTCTATTTGGGGGGGGGCCTAGACTGCGATCAGGATCTGAATGTGGTCAGAGCCCCAGACTCCTGTTCCAGGGACAGAGGATAGAGTCCTGCAGTCTCTCTTCACTCCCTTCCCTAGGCTCATTGCTCTTATGCCCTACCCTGGGGGCTCCTGCTTACTGGCTCCACCTGCTTCTGGTTCCTGGATCTAGGCTGCCCTGTCAGGCTGCTCACTGTGTGCCCTGAGGGCTGGGCTTCACGTGCTCACTCTGGCAAAGGTCCCCCGCTGTTCTCCCAAGTTGTGTCTAGTGTTCCCCGGGGCGTAAGTCAGGAAACTGCCCCATTGGGAGCCATGGCTCCCAGTGCCCTGGGGCTGCCTCCAGGAGGCTGAAGTTCCTTCACTCTGGAGGGCCACCCTTCTGGGGGGCCACCCCTCTGACCCCATGGTGCTGAGCCTTTCTGCTCTTTTTCAGGTTACCTTGGGTTGGAGAATTGCCTCACTGGATCCCTCTGTGGGTTCTGTCTCTCAAAAATGTAGAGTCCTTAGTTTATAAGTTTTGCTCCAGCGAGAAGGTCCTCTCCTGTCACCATCTTGGCTCTACCCCAATCCTTCATTTTTGAAGAGGATCAGTGACATTGTGGATGATGTCTTGATTTGAGTGTGAATTGGATTTAAGTGAGAGATGCAAGATACATTGGTTGGTACTTTTCCTTCATTATCGAAAAAGACCAAAATGACATCAATATGTTTGATGTGAATTAAAGTGTGTCTAACTGTGGCTGAATAGAACAATACAAGCTCAGAATGCTCTACCACAGATTGGGCACAAATAGCCCATATGAACACCTGGGATATTCTAAACTTACATATGTCACATTTTCTTTGAGCTGCTTCAATTCTGCCTTCCTCATAGAGTGCAGCCCCGTCACTGATGAGGGCATGCCATGCTGGATGGAGAGACCTTCAGAGTATCCTGGTATCACTTCTTCTGACCCCATTGTGAGTGCTTGACCTGGGTGAGTTCTCCATAAAATAGTCTTTTTGGCAAGTGTGTGTTTGGCATCTAACAATGTACCCGACCAATCGTAGTTGCACTCTCTGTGGTAATGTTGGAATGCTAGGCAGTTTGGCTTGAGAAAGGACCTCATTGTCTGGTATCTTCTCCTGCCAGGTGATCTTCAGAATTAGCCTAAAACAATTTTGGAAGCAATTCAGTTTCCTGGCAAGGCATTAGTAAATTGTCCAGGTTTCACAGCCATATAGCAATGAGGTCAGCACTTGATCTGTGGACCTTCATTTTGGTAGTTAGTCTAATATTTGCATCCCATACTTCCTCTCTGACCTCCCAAATGCTGAACTAGCTCTGGCAATGGATTATCAGTGTGACCTCCCTGGAAAGGACTCTGCTATTTGAACTTGTCCACAATACTCAGACCTTCACCATTTGCTGCAATCATTGATACCACATATGGATGGTGTTGTGCTGGCTGATGGAGCACCTGTGTTTTCTTGGTGTTGTTAGACCAAAATTAGCACAAAAAACAGATAATTGATCCATACTTTTTGCATCTCAACTTCAGAGTTGAATGGAGTGCACAATCATCTGCAAACAAGATCATGCACCAATACTCTCTCCACTTTGGTCTTGCCTTGTAGTTTTTCAAATTGAAGAATGTAGTAGCTGACCTTGATGATGTGTTCATCCTCGTTGAAGGCCTTTGATAACTTGGCTGGAGGCATCATGCTAAAAACACAGGAGCAAGGACCCATCCTTGATTCACTCCATTAATGACCAGGATATCATGAGAGCATTGTCCACTATCCAGAACCCAGGCAAGCATCCATCATGAAATTGATGCACAATACTGATGAACTTCTCTGGGCAACCAAATTTCAACATAATTTTCATAAGCTCTCATGACTGAAGTAGGAAGACCATTTGGTGTGAGGTCTGCTTTCCACCTTTGAGGTCTACCTGAGCCACCTAACTCTCACCTAAACCAGCTTGAGGGTAACCAAGACAAGATAGGTAAGATTAGAGTAACTACTGCAAGTGTTCACATGGACTATTTGTGCCCAATCTGTGGTAAAGGATTCCAGGCTTGTATTGGTCTGATCAGCCAGAGTCAACATGCTATAACTTGTCTTTAACATAGTGATGTCAATTTGTCCTTCTTTGATAATGAAGGACAAGAATCAACCAACCAAGCCAGCTGAATTGGATTTAAGTGATGCAGAGTTGTGTAAAGTTAATAACCTCACTCTTTCCATCTCCATCAATGAAATCCAGAAACAGAACAAAAAGTAAAGCAATTGGTGAATGACCTTGACTGACTTAGCTCTAAGCACCTCTACAGCATTTCTTTCAGTTGTCTTCATGGCTATTGGAACAAATTGTTCTCATTCACCATTTTGCCAGGAAAAGTCTTCATATACTTGGTGTAGACATCCCTCTACTATGGGCATGACGCCAGACTTGGAGTCAGGATGACTTGAGTTCAAATTATGCCTCAGTTACCTGGGCAACTCATTTAACCTCAGTTTCCTTAAGTGTAAGAGAGGGATAGCAGCAGTACCTAACACTCAGGATTGTTGTGAGAGGGATTAGTTGCCAAGACCTTAGGGGTTTTGATGTTAAGCTTCAAGTCAACTCTTACACTCTCCTCTTTTACTCTCCTCTCAGAGTTGTGAACACTCAGGATCAAAGGAGATAATGGTTGTAATGTGTTTACATTGGCCTTGTATAGTAGTATAGTTGTATAGTTCAGCACAGTGGGTTTTGTATACTTGTTAGCTATTATTATTATTACTCAAATAGGTCAATAAATAATGATGTCAAGATTCACTCCAACCAAGCAGATTGCACCTTATTCCTATTTGCCTAGCCTCTCTTTTCCACATATGGCTGAAAGCTTTCTTGGTTTTCTCTTAATCTTGAGTGAATCCCAGTGAAGCACCCAAACATCCATTCTATTTTCCCTTTCTCTTGCAATGGTGATAAATCCACCTTTTTTTTTTTAATTACACATTTCTTTGATGTCATCCTTGCTGTTTTTCTACAACTCCTTAATCCTTATGTGTGTTAGCTGGCTCCCACCCACCTAGCACCTTACCCTTCTCCCTTTGTGATGCTCATTTTAAATGCTTTGGAAACAGTTGTGTTCTCTGACTCATAACCTTACAACACACTGGTAGAATACTGGTATTTAAAAAGATGGGCTTTTATTTCAGGGAGAAGTTCCAGGTTCTTGAGTTCTTCAATTTTCCAAAGGTAATTCTGCCCCCTCTCCTCCTTTTTAAATCACAACACATTTCTCAAGATAGAAAAACCCAGTCTCTCCATAAAGTAATATTATAAATATATAAAATATGTATGTATACATAAAATAAATATATCTTTTATGCTGTTATTGTTATTCATTCATTCAGTTGTGTCCAACTCTTTGTGACTCCATGGACCATAGTGCTCCAGGCCCTTCTATCCTCTACTATCTCTTGAAAACTGTCCAAGTTCATGTTCATCGTTTACATGACACTATCTATCCATCTCATCCTCTGCCATCCCCTTCAATTTTCCCCAACATTAGAGGGTTTTTTTTTCTGAATTAGTCCTCTCTTCTCATTATGTGATCAAAGTATTTAAGTTCCAATTTTAGTATTTGTTCTTCCAATAACTACTGTGAATTAATTTAACTATTGGCTGATTTGCTCTCCTTGCTGTCCAAGAGACTATCAGAAGTTTTCTGCAGCACCATAAAAAAGCTGTGCTCAGCTTTTCTTCTAGCAGCATCCAGATCATCACCAATAATCCTATTTCCTATCATCTCAGGTCATGGGGTGGAATGGTTCTGGAAAAGGCAAGTGAGTCTTGTAGCCTTCCCTGTAATAAACTTGATTGTTCAAGTCACTTTACCAATTACTTAATGAAGTGGTCCTCTTCCATACTGAAGAACAGCTATTATTATTATTATTATTATTACCCAATTCTCACAAACATACATTACTACTGGAAAAAGCATAGTATTGACTATACAAACCTTTGTTGGCAAGGTGATTTCAAAATTATCTGTTTTATACCTAACTTTGCTCTATATCCTCTGTTTATTCATAAATGGTTTGCCTAGCCATGTCTGATAAGTTATATGTCCCTCATCTAATTTTCTTGTAGTGTCTATTTTTATATCTAGGTCATATATTCAGTTTGAAATTTATTTTAATTTGTAATTTAATTTATTACTTTATTTTATTAAATATCCATTTTCCCCCTGAAAGATTATATTCAGTTTTGCTGGGTGAATGATTCTTGGTTGTAATTTTAACTCCTTTCTCCTCCAGAATACTATATTCCAAACCTCTGACTTTTTAATATAGAAGCTTCTAAATCCCGTGGAACACTGACTGTGATTCTCAGTATTTGAATTTTTCCTTTCTGGCTCCTTGCAGGCCTAGGAATTTCAAAATTTGACTGTAATATTGCTACAAATTTTCATTTTGAAATCTCTTTCAGAAGGTGATAGATAAAATATTCTATTTTACTGTCTTGTTCTAGGATACCAGGGCAGGTTTTTTTTTTTTTTATAATTTCTTGATGTATAATGTTCAGGTTCTTTTTTTTCATCATGGCTTTCAGGTAGGATAATACTTTTTATATTATCTTTCTTCCACATATTTTCCAGTTAGTTGATTTTCTGATGAGAAATTTAATATTTTGTCTATTTTTTTATTCTTTTGATTTAATTTTATTGTTTCTTGATATCTCATCAAATCATTAGCTTCTACTTTCCCAAATCTAATTTTTTTAAAGGAATTATTTTCTTCAATGGGCTTTTGTACTACCTTTTTAAGTTCTTTTTCTTGATAAATTTTTTTTATATCTCATCCCCTTATTTTATGTTTCCTTTACCAAGATGTTGCCCCTTTTATCATTAATCTCTTGAATTAATCTTGTTTATTTGTTTTTCAATTTTTCTTCTAGCTCTTTAATTTGTTTTTTAAAAATTATTTTCTGAGCTCTTCCAGGAGTTCTTTTTGGGCCTAAAACTAATTCATATTTTTCTTTGAGGCTTCACTTGTGATCATGTTGACATTCTTTGAAGTTTCTGCCTTGATCATTACTATCACCATAACTTTCTATGGGCAAGTTTGTTTTGGGAGTTTTACTCATTTTTTCTGTCTATTTCATGACTTTTTACCTTTTGAAAAAGTTGGACCCTGCTTCTGGAGCAGCTGTTCCAAATTTATTGTTCTGGGTCTTGAACTTGCTCTGAGATTTAAAGCCTCACTACTTATTTTCCCTGAGGGCAGAGTTTTGCTATTGGCCTCTTGAAGTGTGGTTCCACACCCCCCCCCACTGCCCAATTGTACCCCCCTTTCACCCCACTGCACCATAATTTTCCTGTTGACTTTCTAAACTGTCTTGGACTGGAAAACTGCCCCACTACCTAAAAATTTGTTCTGATAGGTAAAAATTACAAAGTGGTTTGGAACGGAATATGATGGAACCAGGCAAGTTCCTATCCCACTCTTCTATTTTGGCACCAGAAGCTTCCCAGATCCTTTGAGTAACTTGACTTTGGAAGGATTGGAATGAACCACAGGAGGTATTCAGCCTCCAGGGCAATCTCCTTGCAAAGAAATCCTTGGGTAAAATCAACAGGTGTGTTTTCTGGGAAATTAGTCTGAAGAACTGTCTCAGAGGTCAGAGTCTCCTATTCAGAGACCACTCTGAGGACCAATAAAAGAAATTCAAAGTGGAAATTTCCTGAAGTCTCTCATGTGGCAAGCTGGGAGTAGGAGTAAGATGGCAACTACCAAAATCTTTCATGACTTCCTAGAGTTTTTTCTTTGGCAACTGGAAGTGAAGTTGGCCTCTAAAAGAGTCCAGAATAAAACTACCTTAAGAAGACCTTCTGTCTCTCCTTGCTGTTCTTTGCAGTGCTGCATTTCATCTTTCTTTCCCTTTCTCCTTTACCACTTGCTTTCATTCTTTGCTCAGCTATTTGTATATCCTCAAACCACCATTTTACTTTCCTGGGTTTTTTGGAATTTTTTGGTTGTTGTTGCTGCTCTCTATTGTATAATATTGGGTATCTCTGTCCATTGTTCTTCATTCACTCTATCAGATCCATTCCTTCAAATCTGTTCATCACTTTTATTTCATTTATATAAAGGATATTATATTGGTTACATCTGTATGGTCTGAGAGTTTTCCCTATTTTTTTCACTTTTAGTCTGAATATTGCATTATGAAATTTATGATCTGAGGCACTATTTAAATAACTACATAGAGCTTCTCTTCCTTTGGTATATAATTGGCAAAGTATATAATTAATTTGATTTCAATGTTGACCATCTGTCCATGCATAGAGTTGCCTTTTGTGTTGTTGAAAAAGAATATTTGATAAACTAGTGCATTATCTGGGACAAAATTCTATTGGGCTCTGCCCTGCTTTGTTATGTACTCTAAGGCTAAACATGCCTGTTAATCCAATTATCTTTGATTTTTTTTCAATTTAGCATTCTAATCCCTTCTGGTGAATGTGACATCTTTTTTTGAAGTTATTTCTGTAAGATGTTGTAGGTCTTCATAGAGCTGATCGATTTTGACCTCTTTGACGTATATGGTTGAAGCACAGACTTGTATTGCCACCATGTTCAATGGCTTGCCTTAGATTCATATAGATATCACTCTTTCATTTTTGATATTACATTCCTGTACTGCTTTTTTCATCCTTTCATCTACTTTGAGGACTACTCCATTTCTTCTGAGGGATTCTTGCCCATAATATATGCAATGATCACTTGAACTAAATTCACTCATTTCCATCCATTTAAATTAACTCTCACCCAAGTTGTTAAATCTTTTCCATCTCTTATTTGACCATATATCTTGGTTCATTGATCTTACAACATTGATGTAAAATTGAATTTTTCAGTATCATACTGCCCTTTTATCACCAGAAACAACTACAATTGAGCTTCTTTGTGGCTTTGGCTCAGCCATTTCATTCTTTGTGGAACTACTTGTGGTAGTCTTCTGCTCTTTCCCAGTAAAGTGTTGGACACTTTCCAACATAAGGGGCTCATCTTCCAATGTCATCTTTACTGTCCTTGGGGTTTTCTTGGCAATTATACTGGAGTGATTTTCTATTTCCCTGTCCAATGGATCACATTTTGTCAGTATTCTCTATTCTGATTTGGCCTTCTTGGAGAACTATGCACGGCATGACTCAGAATTTCACTGAGATATGCAAAGCCCTCCACCATGATAATGCAAGGAAGGGAAATACATATTACATTGAATTATATATTATATTATAAAAATAATTATATTTACACATATATATGCTTGTGTATATGTATGTGTGCATTTCCAGGCATATAATCTTGGGGTGGGGTTCTATCTAGTGTCTGAAAGAACTTTAATAAATTTTCTTATTTCTATTTAAGGTGCTAACATCATTCCAGCGTCTCAGAGTCAAATTCTCAGTATTAACCTTGATTCTAAACGTTCTTATCCCATCTAAGCAAGTGTCAGATCTTGCCATTTCTATCTTCACCATAGCTTGCCCTTTCAACCCCTTCTCTCCACCCAGTTATCTATATTTTAATTCAACTCTCATCACCTCTCCTCTAGATTATTGTGACATTATTGAAACACATTGGTGTCCTTGCCTCAAGACTCACCAGTCCAACCCATGCTATGCACTGATGCCAAAGTAATTTTTATTAAGCACAGATCTGACCATGATATTCTGTCAACTTAGCCAAATCCATTGGCTATGAAGATGGCTCCTCGGATAAATATTTTTCTCTGTTTAGCTATTAGAGCCCTACTCAACCTCTCCCCAACTTCTCTTTTCAGGTCACTAGACATTACTCTTTCTCCAGCATTCCAGAATAAAAAAAACTGGTTTTCTCTCCATTCTTCTAACTCTATTTCCTACCTTCAGGACTTTGTCCTAGTCACCTCCCATCCCTGTCATAAACTCCCTGCTTAAATCTGCATCAAGAATTTCTTTCTTGGGGTGGCTAGGTGGCTCAGTGGATAAAGCACTGGCCCTGGAATCAGGAGTACCTGGGTTCAAATCTGGTCTCAGACACTTAATAATTACCTAGCTGTGTGACCTTGGGCAAGCCACTTTACCCCATTTGCCTTGCAAAAAGAAAAAAAAAAGAATTTCTTTCTTCCTTCAAGATACAGTCACAATTATCATCAAAGTCATTATTATCTCCCCCACCACCATCATTTAACTGACTCAAAAGTGTCACCCAAGAACAGGATAAAGGGAAAGAAAAAAATAATTCCTTAAGTCCATTCCTCTGCTCATAAAAAGCAGCATGGCAAAATGAATGGGGCACTTCATTTAAATCAGGAAAGTCTGGATTCAAGTCCTGCTACAGAATCTTACCAGCTTTATGACTTTGTTTCTAAATCTGTAAAATGTAAGAGGAGAGGGGCGGCTAGTGGATAAAGCACCAGCCCTGGAGTCAGGAGTACCTGGGTTCAAATCTGGTCTCAGACACTTAATAATTACCTAGCTGTGTGGCCTTGGGCAAGCCACTTAACCCCATTTGCCTTGAAAAAAAAAACTAAAAAGAAATGTAAGAGGAGAGAGTAATATGATTGGGCATATACTTTGGGGAAAGCACTTCAGTGGCTGAATGGATGAATTAGAAAGAGAAGAGACTTAAGGTAGTTAGCAGATCCACCAGCAGGCTATTACAATAGTCCTGATGGATGGCTGATATGACAGTGATAATAGGTGATGAAGGTTTGTACTGGGGTGAGGGCCTATTCAACAGATGTTATAAAGTTGAAATTAATATACTGTGACAACAGACTAAATATGGGTGGAGATTGGGGGTGACAGAGTGGGGAGTTCAGGATGATTCCTAGATACTGAACCTGAGGAACTCAAAAGATGGGGTTGCCTCTACAGTAATAGAGAGTATAGAATTGATTGGATGAGAGTTTAGAAGGAAAGATCATGAATTCATCTTTGGCCATGTAGAGTTTAAGATGTCTATTGAACATTCAGTAGAGATTATGAAAGAAAGTTGGAGATTAAAGATTAGAGATCAGTAGAAAAATTGGAGAAGAATTAGATTTGAGAGTCACTAACATAGAACTAGTAATTAAATCTATGGAAGCTTATAAGATCACTAAAGGAAATAGCATAGAGGGAGAAGAGAAAATGACCCAGAAAAGAACCATATCATTTGAGGACAAGATCGTCCAACAAAGGATACAGAAAAGGTCTGTTCATATAGATAGGAGGGGAGAGAGGTGTCCCAGAAACCTAGTGAGAAGAGATATTAAGGAGAAGAGTGATCATTTATGTCAAAAGTTACAGAGAGATTAAAGAGAATGAGGACTGAGAAAAGGTCATTGATTTGGCAACTAAGAGATCATTAGTTTTGGAGAGAGCAGTTTCAATGCATGGATAACACCTGAAGGCAGATTCTAAGGGGTTAAAAAAAGAGAGTGAGGGGAGACAAGTGGAGAACCTTTTTGAGGAGTTTAGCTTATAAAGGCAGAAGATACATAGAGTGATGGTTAGCAGGGAGGGAATGATCAAGTGAGGGTTTTTTTTTTTAGGATAGGGGAGATTGGGTATATTTGAAGGCAAAAAGAAATGAACCAGAAGACATCAAAAGTGGACAATATAAGCTTGGAGGACTCTAGCACATGTTGAACATCAATAATCCATATGAACTTTGGGGATGGAGTTGCCTCTAAATTTGTGGATCTCTATAGGAGATGAGAAGAAGGGGGGCAAAGAGACAATTCATGGCAAGTTGTCTCAATTTTTTCTGTAAAATATGAAGAAGGGTCCTCAACTGAGAGGAGGGGGGAAGAGGATCCATAAGAAGTTTGAAGAAGGATGGTCAGGGGCAGAAGCTCCATAAGCATGGACTGGAGCTTCCTGACCTGTTTTTCTTTCTTGGTATTGCTCTTTCTGGTTTCACTATTGACACACTGTTCCTAGTCCATCATAGTAGCTGAGAATGAAAGAAAGAACCCTTCCACCTGTCCAAAATCTTGAGTCAGTAGATGATTAAATCAGTAGGCTTTTGTTGCCCTTGACATCTTCAATCCAGGGAGATTTATTGCCACTAAATACCTTAGCCTCAAGGAAGGAATGGTTCCAGAACACTTTGAATTATATATTCAGAGTATCTGAAGGTGAAAAGGGAGCTCAACAGCCATGTAGTTCAACCTGTACTGGAGAGGAACACCCCCCCCCCCCACTATAATATACCTACTAAGTGACCGATCATTCAGCTACTCCTTTAAGATCTTTCTCCAAGGAAGGAAAACCTGCCACCTCTCTAGGCAGCCCACTTTACTTTGACGTAGTTATAATTATTAAGGAACTTCCTGACCTTAAGCCCAAGTATTTTCCTTGCATCTGTTCTCCTACTTCTGACCTCTGAAATCAAATGGAGCAAGTCTAGATAAGAACATCCATGACATGAGAAGGTTTTTGTAGGATGGAGGCTCTTTCTCTTCTCACTCTTACTTGGGGGTCCCATTAACTTCTCAGGGTTCCATGATCATCTTTGTACAGGTGATTCCCAGATCTCTATATTCATCTATAGTATTTATCTTTAGCTGTGGGCCTACATTGCCAGCCCTCTAGTTTTCTCAAATTCAATATGTCTAACATGAAATCCATTAACTTTAGTAGCCTAAAATGATCTTTTTTCTGAAGTACCCAATTACTTTTAAGGACACTGAGATCCAATCACACAGGTTTTCAATCTTTCATGTCATCTTCAATTTTTCATTCTCCCTTATTCTACATATCCAATCAATCTACCTCCCCAACACTTTTCCCATTTATTCCTTACTTACCATTTACATGGATTCTAGTTAAGGCTCCTATGACCTTTAGCCTGAATTATTGCCACAACCTTTATTTGATACCCTTGATCCTCCTCTCTCTAGTCCACACAATAGGGGCTTAATAAATGTTGGCTGTTGAATTGATTAATTGATCCCTGTTTGGTGTAACTTATTGGTTTCCCATCTCTTATGTCACAGGCAGAGTGATACTGGATGAATGATCAATTGACCACCATTGCACCAACATGAGTCCCAGATGTGGAACAGTGATATTTGTAATCCAGAAATTTCCAGAAATGGAGACACCAAAAAGGAATATAAGGAGGGGAGGAGAATGTCCAGAGTAGAGATGGCCTTCCACAAAAAAAAAGTTAAGCCAAAAAAACTAGAGAAGGTTATAGCTATCTAGCTATATCTCTTGGGTATATAGATGTGTGTGGTTCCCCCTGAGGAAATTATAATAATTCTGTATCATTTAATAATTGATTCTCTTCTTTAATTGACCTCATTCCCCATTTTGTCAAGTTCAATTTCTCATTTTTGGAGTTGCCTCTTCAAGACAATTCATAAGTGTGGTAGAAAGATATATTACTATCACCCCTGTAGTTAGTCCCTGGGACATCTGCTTATTGTCCATAAGCCCCAACCAGGTTAACCTGGTGCCATTCACAAAAAAACAAGTCACCTATATTTACCTGTCCTTGTCTTTTTAGGAAAGGATTGATCTTTTTCAAAGCTACAACTACCTGGGTAGTTCTGATCCCTTAACAAAGGTTACAAGAAGTAGATAAATCCCATAAAACAATGAACATTCCTTAATTATCAGAGAGGGAGTTGATTAACCATTATGTTAACCCACTTTTTCCCAGTGTAACCAATTGTAATGTTCTCCAATGGTCCATGCTCTACTATTTCTCATTCATGTGGGTCAATACTAGGGATCCCCTCTTCCCATTGGGGTTGCTAGACTTCCTGAGGTGGCTAGTTTGATGCACTTTGCTAACAATTATCTGCATTACAATTAGTAAGCTGATTATGCTTAGAGTATGTACCATTGACCCTAAATAGGTAGGGTAGCATTAATTTGATTACTAATATTCATAGAAGATTTTTTAAAATCTTTACTGATTTAGATTAAATTTACTTTGGGTTTATAGATTCGATTTTTCTTGAATTTTTGTGTTGTCTTTTGTCTGTTTAGTTATGCATCTCCCATCTTTTTCCCACCTCAGAACTAAGCAGGAAGCAACAGAGGAGAGAGGAGATTGGTAAAGGGCACCAGGATAATCTAAAATCACTAGGGAGGGGCAGCTAGATGTCGCAGTGGATAGAGCACCAGCCCTGGAGTCAGGAGTACCTGAGTTCAAATCTGGTCTCAGACACTTAATAATTACCTAGCTGTGTGGCCTTGGGCAAGCCACTTAACCCCATTTGTCTTGCAAAAAATAAAAAATAAAAAATAAAATCACTAGGGAAAAAGTATAGTTTAAGTGAGAAAAACTAGATGCCTTAGATATTTGCTCAAAAACCCATCCAATTAATCAGTGTATTTGCTGATGGCAAAGGGCAAATGGGAACCTAGCACCATAGGCACCAGAAAATTTGGCTTTGAACCGTTCTTAATCTCCCTAATCTTGACCTAGCAAGTTCATCACTAAACCACTTTAATCTTTGGGTTTAAAGAGAAAGCACTCAAATCAGATTTGGAGATTCTGAATCTGGAAAGGGGCCAATCACTAATAGGAGACAGTTGTCCTGTTCTTTAGGGGCAGCTGACCACAGCAGATTTCCACAACTGAGGATAGGGAAGAGGGCTGTGAAGGGGGGGGGTATTCTCCCTCCTATGCAACCACTCCCTATGAAGCTTTCCCTAACCTTCACATTATTAGCACTATCTTCTTCCTTAAACAAACTCATTCACTTAAGTATATAAGTAAATACATGTCTCTCAGGAGGATGTAAGCTCCATGTCAATCTGCATAACCTTTGTGTCTAACATATAGAAAGAATATCAATAATATTTGAAATGTTATTGATTAATACAAATATAATATTTACTATACTAATATCTACTTTATTATATGAATGATATTGATATCATCTACTTGGATTAACAAAGTGTTATGTAAATACTGGTAATGCTATTATATTAGCTATTATATTATATTATGAGATAATGCTATTATATTACATATTATAATATTATATATTATAATATTATATATGGTATTTACCTCTTGACAACTCCAGAAGACATGTCAAAAGCAGAAGAGAGGTCTATATACAATGTTTTGTGGATCTGACCAAGGCCTTTGACCAAACCCTTGGTCATGAGGGTTTATGGAAAATTAAGTCTAAATTTGGCTGCCCAGAGAAGTAGGGTACACCAATTTCTTGCTTGCCCTGGTTCTGGATAGTGGACAATGCTCTTCAAATTGCTTGGTCACCCATGCAGTGAAATAAGGCTGTGTCCTCACTCCCATGCTTTTTAGTATGATGTTTTCAGCTATATCAACAAATGTCTTCACTGAGGATAAACAAGGAATCAAAGTCAGCTACTTCATTGATGGTAAATCCTTCAATCTAAAAAGGCCACAATCCAAGACCAAAGTGGAGGAGGTATCAGTGCATGATCTTCTGTTTGCAAATGATTGTGCACTCAATGCAGCCTCTGAAACTGAGATGCACCAAAGTATGGATCGATTCTCTGTTGCCTGTGCTCATTTTGGTCTAACAATCAATACCAAGAAAACTCAGGTGATCTATCAGCCTACTGGCTGTGGAACCTTCAATTTACAACAAATGGAGAAATTTTGAATACCATAGATAAGTTCACTCACCTTGGAAGTATACTTTCCAATGATAATGAGGTTGACACATGCATTATCAGAATAGCTCAGTGTTTGGAAGTCTTAGAAAGAAAGAGGTATTAGACTAACTATGAAACTGAAGGTCTGCAGAGCCATTGTACTGACCTCATTGCTGTATGCTAAAACCTGGACAGTCTACCAGCACCATGTCAGGAAACTGAATCGCTTCCATTTGAATTGTCTTAGGAAGATCCTGAAGATCACCTGGAAGGAGAAGATACCAGATACCGAGGGCCTTTCTCAAGCTAAACTGCCAAGCACTCAAAAGTTACTACAGAGAGCTCAACAAAGTTCTACAATGAATTGGCCACATTGTTAGAATGCCAGATGTATGTTTGCCAGAAAGACAATTTTATGGAGAACTCATACAAGGCAAATGCTCACAGGATAGTCAGAAAAAGTCATACAAGGACAACCTCAAATTCTCTCTTAAAAACTTTGGAATTGATTGTGCAGTATGAGAGACACTGGCACAGGACCACCCATCATCAGAGAGGGGGCTGTGCTCTATGAGCAAGACAGAATTGAAACAACTCAAAGGAAATGTGAGTCCAAGTGTTCACATGGACTATTTGTGCCCAACCTGTGGCAGAGCATTCTGAGCTCATATCAGTCCTACCAGCCACAGTTGGACACACTGTCTGTCACTTGTCTCTAAAGTAGTGATGCCATTTTGTAATTCGTCAATAACAAAGAAGAACCAAGCCTGAGATAGATAACATTGTATTCTAACATATTGTATTATATTACATAATACTGTACTATATAATGTTATAACATTGTTTTATATAATATTATTCTATAATATTTATCATGTTACAATATAACATGATATATATTAACTTTTTTATATATAACATTAGATATAGTTAAATATAAATTAGCACTATATTATATCTTATCATTTATATATCACTTTAAAGTTTGCAAAATACTTTACATATGTAGTATTAATAATAAACAGAGGTTGTGGTAGGCCCAGTGGAAAGATCAAGGAGACCAGGATAGGAACATTGAAGGAGAGGTCTAAGATGGATGGGTGTGAGGTATCAGAGAGTTGGGGGCTAGAAAAGGGAGTTCTGGCCCAGGCAGTTTAATCACAAAGATTTTGTTGGAGTAGGGCCACATAGCAATAATTTTTTCTACCCTTCATAACTGATTTCATTTGATCTTCACAACAACCCTGAGAGCCAGGTGTTGTCATTATGTTCCTTTTATATATGGGGAAACAGACAGACAGAGGTTAAGTGCCTTGCCCAGGGTCACACAGCTCACGCAGCTGAGGCCAGTTTTGAGACATAGATATTGTTGACTCCACGTCCCAACAGGCTGCTTGAGGAATTTTCTTTTTTTTTTTACCGTTTTTACCATTTTTCTATTTCATACAATAATTACATACTAAACTAGATAGTACCTGGAGTTAGGAAGACCTGAGTTTAAATCTGGCCTCAGACAATAACTGTTTGATTCGTAATCCTGTTTGCTTCAGTTTTCTCATCTGTAAATAGCTGTGAGACCCTGGGCAAGTCACTTAACCCCGTGTGCCTCTGTTTCTCCATCTGTAAAATGAGCTGGGGAAGGAAATGGCAAACCACTCCAGAATCTTTGCCAAGAAAACCCCACATGAAGTCATAGGAGAGTCGGACATGAGTGAAAATGAACAGAAACAACAATAATATGAATATGTTTATGATATACATGAACTAGAGCTGAGAATTTTAATGGGGAATGAGACCATAACTTATATCTATTATATTTGGAAATTCCCCAGGCAGGGGCAAAATACAAATCAAATTTGTGATGTATATGATATATAATCCATGCAGATGATTCTTCTCCATTTAAAAGAAATCTTAGTTTAAGTCTAAAAGAACTCAGGTCAGGATAGGAGAGCAGGTGTTTGCTGTAAGTAGGGCAAATGACCTAAGCCCTCTGCTGTTTTCATATCAGTCCTTACCTGAGGGGACTAGACTACCATCTGGGGTACCCTGTTACCTAGAGGAGGGGTGTAATATTGTCAACCCTGTCTGCCTTTACAGATGGAAAAACCCCATTCTGTTTCATAAAAATAAATGAGTTTCCTTGCTCTTCTAAATCTCTGCTCCCCTAAGAATTGAAACTGAGCTGGTCAGGGGGGGTGTTTTTTTTTTCCCTCAGATCATTTGTTATTCTGGGGTTGTTGCTGATTGACATTTGCCTCTGAGGTGCTGTAATTCTGAATATCCTACTGGGAAGGGCTTTTGGAAGAGGGAGGGGGGCCCTGGCGCAGCCTTCTGCAGGGAATGACAAGGCACATTTTCAAAGCCCACTTGTTGCTTTGAGAGCCAGTGTTGTGCCCCTGGTGCAATGAAGGCTGCCAGATCTTGGAATCAGCCCCAAGATTTAAAGATTCCTTCCTTTCCCCTCTTCCACCCTCTGAAACATTCAAACAAGGCCCATGGTAGGGAAAAGTTTTGACAAAAGTTCCATTAAAAAAAAAATCAAAGTCAGGGACAATGCTTCAAGAATTATAGTGTTTCAACAATTCAATCAGTATTTATCAAGTAGTCACTATGTGTTATGCCAAAGAACTCTGAACCTGGAAATGAAGATTCATCTCCATGAGTTCAAAACTAGTCTCAGACACTTACTAATTGTGTGATCCTGAACAAGTCACTTAACCCTGAGAAAACCTCAGTTAGTTTTCTCATATGTAAATAACTATGTTATATTTCCAGTCTCAGATGCTTAAGTGACTGAGTGATCCTGGACAAGTCACTTAACCCTGAGAAAACCTGTTTTCTCATATGTAAATAGCTATGTTACACTGGACAAATCACTTCACCCTGTTTGCCTCAGTTTCCTTATTTGCAAAAAGTGCTGGAGAAGGACATGGCAGATCACTGCATTATCTTTACCAAGAAAACCCAAGTGTGGACATGAAGAGTTGGACATGATTGAACAACAGGTCTGATATGAAGGGGGAGGTTAGAAATAAAGCAGAGAATCTAGTGGGTTTGGGAAAGGAACTAGAGGAATGGCGTGGATATGCTAAGGGAATGGGTCTGACATGGACAGGTAGAAAAGTCCAAGGAGTGGGGGTATAAAAGGGGACTTCTGCCCAAGCAACGTGACTAAGAATCACAATGATTTTGCTGAAGCAGTCTCATAACAGTAGATTTTTCTGACCTTCATAGTTGCAAGGATAATACTGATTGTTTTTAGAATATTGATTTAATTAGACCTGAGTAAAAGGTGGAAACAGTAGGAAGAGAAAAGTAGTTTGAGACAGGTCCAGTGACTAGTTCCTGGTCTTTCCTGACAGTCAAGGAAGATTTTGGTGGAGTCCCAAGGCTGGTCTTGTTAGAAAAAGGAGTTAGGTCTATTTGAGGTACTCACCCTTAGCAGATCAGCTCTGCTCCAAGACACACAATCAAGCAGATTTATTGGGGTGAGGTGGCAGCATTGGAGTCTGTTCTTGAACTCCAATGATGTATTACATTGGAAATAGAAAGAATAAACAGGACATTCTTTGCTCTCTGGGAGTTTGCATTCAATCAAAGAGACAAGAGATACACAAATAAGTTTAATAGAAGGAAAATGTTAGTGAGAGAAAGTGAGAGTGAGAGACATGATAGGAAAAGAGACAGAGACAGAGACAGGCAGGGAGAGGGAGAAATACAAAGCCCCACATAGATAAAGAGAGTCAAGGAGAGAGAGAGAGAGAGAGAGAGAGAGAGAGAGAGAGAGAGAGAGAGAGAGAGAGAGAGAGAGAGAGAGAGAAGGGAGGGAGAAGGAGAGAGAAGAAGAGAGAAAAAAGAGAAGGGGAGAAAGGAGAGAAGAGAGAAAGGAAGAGAAGGGGAAGAGAGGAAAAAGAGAGAGACAGAGACAGAGAGACAGAAAGGAGAGACAAGAGAAGACTAGAGGATGAGGGCTAGGGGGAGATCAAGAAAGACTACTCCCCAAATGGGAAGATTAGTATCCTGAGAGATGGAGCTTAAGAAAGAGGACATTGGGGTGGCTAGGTGGCCCAGTGGATTAAGCACCAGCCCTGAAGTCAGGAGTATCTGGGTGCAAATACAGTCTCAGACACTTAATAATTACCTAGCTGTGTGGCCTTGGGCAAGCCACTTAACCCTGTTTGCCTTGCAAAAACCTAAAAAAAAAAAAAAAGAAAGAAAGAAAGAGGACATTACCATGAATGGGGAGTGATTTGTGTGAATTCCCAGAAGTAGGAGTTTTGAGTATAGAAAATAACTCATAATAGATTGGAATAAACATAGAATTTTGAAATGGGATAGAGTTTTAAAAAAGAGTCTAGAAGGGTAGACTGAGGTCAGGCAGTGGAAGGCTTTAATGTAGGTTCTATATACAAAACATTGAAAGACCCCAGAATCTGGGTCATGGAGAAGTCAGTACTTAGGTCCCCATTCCCACCTCCCCCTGACCCCTAGTTTCAATTCAACCCTTTCCCTAAGGGCTTTCCTAGTGCTTAATCTCACTCAGTTGATCCCCAGGACAATTCCTTTATCAGGTCTCGTGGGATTTAGAGCTAGATAGGCAGGTCCTTAGAGATTATGCAGTCCATTCCATGGAGGAGAAATGACCTGTTCAAAATTCCCAGATCCCCCAGAGAGGCAGTTCTGTGTAGGATAAGACAATGGCAGTAGAATTCAGAAGATTGATTTGAGCCCTGTTGGAGACACTCTAAGGACAAGCCTGGGAAATTCTCTTCATGTCTCTGGTCTCATTTTCCTCAACTGCCAAATGAGGAAATTGGTCCCTCTGGCCTCTAATCCTTCTCCCTGTCCATCTCAGATCCTCTGACTTCATAACCAGTATTCTTTCCATAAACCCACTTAGGACAGACCATCAACAGTGGGGAAGAAAACAAACCAACCCACATGTTTTAAACCATCTGACCATGTTGGAAGAAGAAAGACCTTGAGTACATGTCTTAGAAAAGTTGATTGAAAGAATTAGGAATGCTTGACCTAGAGAGGAGAAGACTCAGGGTGAGGCATGGGAGTTGTCTTCATGTATTTGAAAGGTTCTCCTTGGTCTAAAAAGGAAAAATGAGGGCAGTGGGTGGGAGTATTGAAGGCCTAATGTCAGAGAAAATTTCCTAACAAAGTGGAATGAACTGCCTTAGAGTTGGGAGGTGGGAGATGGCAGTGGAAGCTCCTTCACTTGCAGGGACCACAGATTCAAAGACCACCACCACAGGGAAATAGTTTCTGTACTGCAGCAGGGCCACAGGGCCCTGAAGTTGTCTATTCTGGTGCCTCTTGAATAGTCAGTAGTGCAGAGGAATTGGAAAATTTCAAAGGAAAAAAAACAACCCCATGATCATCTCACAAAGTGCTAACTCCAAGGAACAGCTGTACTGTCCTCATTTGTGCCCTTGAGTTGCTCTGTTGCAAGATAATTCTAACTTGCATATATAAATAAAAACATTTGCTTGATAACTTAAGCCTGACTACACTGGCTTAGAGCAGTTGAGCACCCAAGACTATAAAAATCTTCCAGAATGGACAGCCAGCCCCTCCCTCCATCTCTGAAATGGAGCACATACCCATTCACTCCACAGAAGAGAAATTCCCAGGATGCTCAATCTTCTTCATGCTTCAGGGCACAGGGTTGATTACCAACTAAAGTCTGGAAGTTACTTCTCCTCTAACCCCTTCTCTCTGTCTCTCTGTCTCTGTCTCTCTGTCTCTCTGTCTCTCTGTCTCTCTGTCTCTCTCTCTCTCTCTCTCTCTCTCTCTCCCTCTTTCTCTCTCTCCTCTTCTCTGCCTCCTCCCCCTCCTTCTCTCTCTCTCTCCTATCCCTTCTCTCTTTTTTCTCCTTTTCTTCTTTCTCCTTCTTCCTCTTTCTTCCTCTTTTCTTCATCTTCTTTTTCTTCTTTCTCTCCTCTCCCTTTTCTCTTCCTCTCCTCCTCTCCCCTTCTAGCCCTTTTTCTTTTCATCTCTTATTTCTTCTTCTTTTCTTTCTCTCTCTCTTCCTCCCTCTCTCTCTCTTCTTCTCTCCCTTTTCTCTTTTCTCTGCCTTCTCCTCCTCTCTCTCTCCCGCTATCCCTTTTCTCTTTTTTTCTCCTCCTCCTCTCCCTCCTCCTCCTCCTCTTCCTCCTCCTTCTTCTTCTTCACTCTCTCTCTCTCTCTCTCTCTCTCTCTCTCTCTCTCACACACACACACACACACACACACACACAAAGACACACACAATTGACTTTTTAGAAGTATAATTTTGGAATAGCAGAATCATAGAATTATGTAGCTCAATGAGACTTTGGAGAGTATTGAAGGACCAGGAGGGATAGTAATTAACAGCCTTCAGTATGGTAGCTGTCTTCACAAATTTGGTGGGCTTTCATAAAGAAGATGGAATGACTATGTTTTACTTGAATCTAGAGGGGGGAGAACCAGGGGCAGAGAGTGGAAGATGCAAAGAGCCTTAAGAGTCCTTGGACTTATAGTTTGAGAGGTGGAATGGACCTGGGGAGTAACAGGGTCAATGGTACCAAGATCAAAAAAGAAACAGAACCAATAAACCCACTAAAATATAATGTGCCCTTGGTGGCATATTGACATTATGAATGTTTATTTATTTTGTTAAATATTTTCTTATTACATTTTAATTTGATTTGGGTAGCACTTGGGAGTGTTGAGCTGCAATGTAAGCAATATTTGACATCTCTGATCTGACCAGATCCTCTTCTTTAACAGAGGAGGAAACTGAGGCCTAGTGAAGGGAAGGGACTTACAGACAGTATTTTTCAGGAGAGTATATCTTGAGGTCTATGGGGAAATACATGTACCTTTTCCTGGTTATACTTTTGAAGAAAACGTCTCTTTGTAAAAGTTATTAAGATTAAAATTATTAAAAGATATTAAGTAGAAAGAACGAATTAAGTAATAATACTTTAATAAGGTTTAGTAATTTACAAATTTTATGTCATTTAATCTTCTATTTTTATTTTATTTTTAATTTTTTAGTATCTCATTTAATTTTCACAACAACCCTAGGAGATAGGTACCATTATTTTCCTCATTTTACTGTTGAGGAAACTGAGTCAAAAAAAAAACTGTGCTCAACTGGGTCATTGTCTTATCCTGATTGAGCATCTGATTTTGCCCTTTTTTTTGTATTCTGGGGGCTTAGCACAAGGCCTGTTGAATAGTAGGCACTTAATAAATGTTTGTTGTTACCCTTTTCTGCTACAGTTGTGTAAAGTTTCTTCTGTTAAATGTTAGATGAAATCCAAGGAGTCTCACTTCACTCCCATTTTAAATCTAAAGTACCAGGGGGTCAACCTGAGTTAGATCCAGCCCATTACAGACCTGGAAGATAGAGTTTGGGATAAATGATAGACTTAAGCTTTGCACAGAGGCAGACTTCAATCGAATAGAAAGAACTTCCTAATGATCAGTCACCCAAAAGTGCAATAGGATACCTACTAGGGCCAGCTAGGAGAGTTGCCCTGGGAAAGAGGGAATAGCATCAATCCTCTTTACTAGAGTTTTGGAATGAAAACTGGATGACTTCTTGTTAGGGACGAAGAGATTCCTCTTCAGGTGTGGGTTGAATTAGATTGCCTGGCAGATCCCTCGCAATACATTTAACATTTTTGTGATAATAATAGCTAACCAGGCACTTGAATATTATCTCATTGCATTCTTACAACAATTTTGGGAGGAAAGTGTTTTTTTTTATCCCCATTGACAAATGAGGAGATCGAGGCAGGCCAAGGTAAAGTGATTTGTCCAGTCACACAGGTAGGAAGCATCTAAGGTTAGATTGGAACTCAGGCCTACTGCTCTCTCCATTGTGCTAGGATAGATCAGAGTGAAGCAGGACCTCTGGTAGGAAAATCTACCAACAGGCTATTGCAAAATTCCAGACATGAAGTGATACCTTGGACCAAGGTGGTGGCAATGTCAGAGGAGAGAGCTGAGTCTTGGCTAACTGTCAATTTTCCCCTCCTCTGAGCTTTGACCTTAGTCTGTGTTCCCTCCCCTCCTTTCCCCTCCCCTTCCTTTCCCCTCTCTCAGATAGTCTCTTCATTTTATTTCTTTTTTTTTACCTAAAGGCTTAGAATTTAGGAATTTGGGGCCTAGGATCTATAAACTTGCTTTTCAAAAAATTTAACAATTATTTCAATATAATTTTTTTATTTTATGCATATAAAAATCAGTATTCTGAGAAGGGGACCATAGGTTCATCAGATTGCCAAAGGGTCCCATATCACAAAAAAAAAGGTTGGGAAACAGTGACATTAGATGAATTAAGGGTGGCCAGGTGGCGCAGTGGATAGAGCAGTGGCCCTGAAGTTAGGAGGATCTGAGTTCAAATCCAGCCTCAGACACTTAATAATTACCTAACTCTGTGGCCTTGGGGCAAACCACTTAACTCCATTGTCTTGCAAAATAAAAAAAAATATTAAAAATAGAGATTAGATGAACTGCAGTTAGAAAGCAAGTGATTCATTCTCAGGAACCAGGACTTTTCCTTCTCATCCAAAAAAAAATGCTTTTCAGAAAAAAAACAAATAACAAAAACAAAGCACAACCAAACCGGGAAAGAAAAGAAACTGGCACCCGAGGATGTGGCATCAAAATTGCAGCCTTCAGGGCTCTGTTGATAGTATATTTGTCTTGTCGTCCAGCATCATTCTGGGAGCCGGAAGGAAACAGGCCAAACCATGTCCCTCATTACCATTCCCTTTTCATCTGTCCGACTTGCAGAGAAAAAATCTACTGCCTTTTGGCGCCCTCTAGTGAGCATATCTGGGAGCGCCGCATTCACTCAGGTGTGAGTTGGTGCTATGGCAGCGTCCTTCCTAAAGCCCAGAAAGGTTAAAAAGCCTGGAAAGGGGCAGCTAGGTAGCTAAGCCTGGGAATCAGGATAGACCTGAGTTCAAATCCTGCCTCAGACCCTTAGTAATTAACTAGATGTGTGGCCTTAGGCAAATCACTTAACCTCACTGCCTTGCAAAAATAATAATAATAATAATAATCCTGACAGGGAGCCCATGGGTACCTCTACTAAAGATTCAGTTTATCTACAACCAAGACTCAAGAAATCTCAATGGAAGCCCCCCCCCCCAACCTCCCAATCAGCAGTCCAACTCTTGCAAGGCCGGACATGAAGTCTTTCTCTAACAAGGAAACACTGAGCCTTTAGTTAACTTTAAAAAAAAAATCTATTCCTTGGTAGTTTTCTTTACCTGCCTTAGAGATGAGTCGAAGCCCAGGCTAAGAAAAACCCAATCCCAACATATAATTTAGGACTAAGTGCATGATGAATGGCCAGAGATTTAAAATTAGCAAGGAAACCCATTCCTGGAGCATTATGCTAGTGGCTAAGCGTCTGGATGTCTGCTAGTGCAGCAAGATTTTTTTTTGGGGGGGGAGGCACTGGACAAGATCTATCTATCTTTAAAAAAGGATGAACACTCTAGGAGGGGTGTCAGTCATCTTAGCTGTTCTCCAAGACTGAGGTAGCCTTTTTGTGCAGGATCATTGGGAGGATCACTCAAAATTACAGTGAGGTTTGGGGGCTATCTCCAAAAGGCAAATATTTGTTTGATTACTATCAACATGCCTCATTAGGCATTCTCCAGCTAGCTCTCAACCTCTATAATCTGCAATACTTAAGTGCAAGGGGTATGCAAAATACATGGTATAATGGAAACAACTGGATTATCTTGCCTAATTCTTAGTTAAGTTAATAAAACATTGCATGCCTACTGTGTGTCTGATATTGGTATACAAAGTTCTGGGGTACAAAAGGAAGCAAAAGATTTTCCCTGTCCCCAATGAGTTCATAATTTAGTGGGAAAAATAAGATGAAAACAAATATAGACAAATGATATTCATATAAAAGTGGAAGTAACTAAGAGAAGGAAGGTATTTGAATTAATAGGAGTTCAGAAAGATCTGTAGAAGCTGAGATTTTATCTATTTATTTTTTTAGGGGGGTTTTTTTTGCAAGGCAAATGGGGTTAAGTGGCTTGCCCAAGGCCACACAGCTAGATAATTATTAAGTGTTTGAGACAGGATTTGAACCCAGGTACTTCTGACTCCAAGGCTGGTGCTTTATCCACTGTGGCACCTAGCCACCCCGAAGCTGAGATTTTAACTGGGACTTAAAGGAAACTAGGGAAGCCTTTAGGCAGAGATGAGAAGGAAAAGCATTCCAGGCAGGGAAGGCAGTCAGAGAGAATTCTAAGAATCAAGGGATGGATGGAAGGTCTTGTTTGTGGAAATACCAGGAGACCAGTATCACTGGATTAAAGAGTATGTATTGGGAAGTAATATGTGAGAAGGCTGGAAAGGTAGGAGAGAACTAAATTCTAAAGGGTTTTAAATGCCAAATAAAGGATTTTGTATTTGATCCAGAAGGCCATAGGAAACTATTGTAGTGTAATGAATCAACATTTTTAAAGCACCTATGTTGTGCTTGACTATATATATATATATATATATATATATATATATATATATATATATATGTACATACTTATAAGTATATGCAAAAGAGGGAGACAGTCCCTTTGCTCAAATTGCTTACAATCTAATTGGGAAAAGCAACATGCAGAAATTGAAAAGAAGGGGAGGAAGGAGAATGTATCCAATGCAGAGGTATTTGCTGAACTCCAAACATATTAGTTTTAAAGATAAAAAAGACAAAAATGAAAATATTCCCAACTTCTCTCCTCTATAGAAAACAAAACAAAGCAAAGCTTTCTACATACATACTTCATTGAAAAAATTGAGGCTATTTGCCATGAATCTTCCTGATTTCCTGACTCTGTTCTCTATACCTAATTGCCTTTTCCCCTCATTTTACAGATGAAGAAATTGAGGCTCAACTCAATTCTACTTCAAACATTGACTAGCTGTGTTAAATTGGAAACATTACTGCATTATTCACTGCCTGTTTCCTCAATTAGAAATTGAGGAGGATAATATTTCTACCATCTTTCAAAGTTTTCAGTGAAGGAAAGTCCTTGGTTAACCTTCAGCTGCTTTAGAAATGTAAGCTAATATTGATAAACTTATCAGTCATGAATATGAACAATACTCATACTCAAGGTTGTGAAGCTAGATCCTGATTGATGTGAGGGACTTGAAAAACACAGGATTCAATTCTCAGTTCACAACTTTTCACAATTCCTTGCTTCTGAAGATTCAGTTTATCCCTAGCATCAAATTAAATTGGACATTGTTGTTATCCTTCATATTAGAAGAGAAACAAAATAACATCACAATGATGGGGGCAAAATGTCTGACTGATCAGTTTAATATGAGTTCAGAAGGCTCTAATGTAAATAGAGTCGAAACAGTCCATGTGAACATTTAGTCTCTAAATTTATGCAGCTCACATTTTTTTTTGAGCTACTATAATTCTACTTTGCTCATAGAGCACAGCACCTTCTTTGATGCAGGCATACCATTCTGGGCAGTCCTGTGCCAGTGAGTCCAATGTCTCACAATCAATGCCACTGTTCTTCAGAGTATCCTTATTATCTCCTCTTCTGACCTCCTTGTGATAAGTTGCCTTGTGTGAGTTCACTGTAAAATAATTTTTTAAGCAAATCTACATTTGGCATTTGAACCCATTGGAGTTGAACTCTTTGCAGTACAGTTTGAATACATGGCAGTTTAGCTTGAAAAAGGACCTCAGTGTCCAGTATCTTATCTTGCCAGGTGATTTTCAGAATTTTCTGAAGATAATTTAAATGGAAATGACATGGTTTCCTGGTATGGCACTGGCATATTATTCAAGTTTCACAGGCATTGAAGTTTCACAGCCATATAATAATGAGGTCAGCATATGGTTCTATAGACCTTCAATTGGATAGGTAGTCTATTATCTCCTCTCTCCCACTCTTTTGGAGTTTTCCAAATACTGAGCTAGCTTTGGCAATGTGTGTGTGTGTGTCAATCTCATCACTCATGTGTGTGTCCCTGAAAGATATGTTGACAAGATAAATGAACTTATCCATAGCATTCAAAATTTCTCCATTTACTGTAACCAATGGATCCACATATGGATAATGTGGCACTGGTGAGTGGAGAACTTGTGTTTTCTTGATTGTTAATTGTTAGGTCAAATTGAATGCAAGAGGTGATAATCTGATCTATATTCTGTTGCTTTGCAGCCTCAGAAGCTGCACAATCATCTAAGAACAAAGATCATGTACCAACTCTCTTTATACTTTAATCTCAGCTTGTAACCTTTGCAAATTAAATAATTTATCATCAGTAAAACATCAATGTGGTAGCTAATGTTAATGTTATTTTTATCCTCTTTTAAGGTGTCTGACAACATTGCAGAAAGCACCATGCCAAAAAGCATAGGAGCAAGCACATAGACCTGCTGCACTCCATTGTTGATTGAGAACATCATCCTTTATCCAGAATCCATGTAAGCATACCTTCATGAAAGTCATGTACAACACTGATGAACAACTCTGGGCAAGCAAATTTCCCCATGATTTTCCATAAACCGTCATGACTAACAGTATCAAAGGATTTGATCAGATTAATGAAGATTGAATACAGACCTCCATTCTGCTCCTGGCATTTCTCCTGGAGTTATTGGGCAGCAAACACCATATAGACAATCCATTAACCCTTTCTGAAGCTGCACTTGTTCTCAGGGAGGTGATCACTTTCCAAGTGATGGATCAGCTTATGAAGGAGGACTCTGGCAAGCATCTTTCCTGCAACAACTAAAAGAAAGTTCCCATGATTGTCATAGGACAAACTATTTCCTTTTTCTTTACAGAGATTGGACAATGAAAGAATCCTCAATCTCCTAGTGTCATATAACCTGGAATATTTCTGTCAACTTTTGTATGAGCAATGGACCCCTACTTTGTAGATCACTGTTGAAATGAAATCAGCACCAAGTGCTTTGTCACAGGAAAGGACCCTAATGGCATTCAAACTTCTTCAGTTGGAACTTCAGCTGGGAGGGATTGATTTTAACCTGAGGTATATGATTATTGACTTCAGCATTGGTTGATGATGGTCTGCTGAGAACACTGTGGAAGTCTTCAAACTATCTCTCCAGTATCATGTCCTTATCACTGAGCAATGTGATTTCATCAGTGCTGAGGAGTTGAGATATGCCATCAGTCTTTAACCATAAATAGCCTTCAGGATATGATAAAAGCACTTTGGATTGTTACTATCTGTGTAAAACTGAATTTCATTTGGCTTCCAACTGAACCAAGAGTCCTGCTTCTCCTATTTTTTGAGCCTACTGGTAAGCTCTGTGAAGTTTTTATTTGTTTAGTAATTTCTGAACTAACCCAAAGGCCTCAAATCTATTAGTGAGTTAGGGGGTATCTATCCCCAAATATCTGAAGATTTCCCCTGGCATAATAGGCAGATGAAAACAATTTGTTCCAAAAGGCATGAAGGTGGCTGTGATGTGCTTAGAGCTTGGTTAGACATTGAAGATCCCAAGTCATTCACTGCATCCTGGGCAATCACTAGTTATCCTAACTTTTGTCTTTCCATGAGACTTCAATGGCTCTCGAAGAGAGAGTGAGGCTGATGGCTTTGTATCACTTTGCCTCACTTAAATCCAACTCAAGTCATGACATCACCTATGATGTCAATGATCCTCTTCAATTATGAAGGATGAATAACAGCACTCTTAAAAGGGCAGATCAATCAAGTGCTCTATAACACTATTGATTACCTGTGATTTAGCTTGTCTTATTTGGACATCACTTTTTTGGCTTGTTTTTCTCTTCCATTCGACTGTGAATTCCTTGAGGGCCTTTCCGTGTATCTCCAGTAAAGCACTTCCTTTGGTGGAATGGCTGTATGAGAATAATTGGTTCCAATGGTCATAAAGGCACTCTTAAAGGTTGGTTAGCCATCAAAAGATAACTAGAGGGGCGGCTAGGTGGAGTAGTGGATAAAGCACCAGCCCTGGAGTCAGGAGTACCTGGGTTCAAATCCGGTCTCAGATACTTAATAATTACCTAGCTGTGTGGCCTTGGGCAAGCCACTTAACTCTGTTTGCCTTGCAAAAACCTAAATAATAATAATAATAATAATAATAATAATAATAATAATAATAACTAAGTCATTCACTTCTTCTAGAGGCATCACCAGTTTTCTTGACTGTCTTGCCATTGAACTATGATGGGAGGATGATGACTTCATGCAATTCTGTCTCACTTAAATCCAATTTACACACAAAGCAAAAGCCACCATACCATTTTACCACTTTGTCTTGTGGTGACAGACAAGTGATGAAGCAGCAGATGTTGAGACTGGGAACTGGCAGCCCAGGCCTTAGGGTCATCTCACTGGAAGCAGCAATGGGATTCTGCAGTTCCTTAGGTGTCTGAGCCACCTTTTAAGGACCACATTGCTTATCTCCTGGTATGAGGAAGGGGCCAGAAAAGGTTCCCTAAAAATTGTCTGCTTGCCCAACCATGCCCTGATTACTATAGCAGGCAGACATCCTACCCATGGTCAAAACACAAAAAAAGTACAGAAACTTCTGCAAAAATGATTACAATTACCATCAGTACATGGAATGTGCACACACTCATAGATCACACAAGATTCAATAGACACATAAGATGAACAACTCTTATTTGAGAGAATTCAGCTGACATCACATCCAAATAGTAATCCTGAATCAAACAATATTGGCAAATGTAGGTTAACTTATTGATATAGATACAAATTTTTCCGGGGAGATTGCAGTAAAGGGGAGCACTGTAAAGCTAGAGTAGGTTTTACAATCAAGACTAATGCAGTCCAGGCAGAGCCAAGATGGTGGAGTGAAGGCAGCATTTCCCAAAAACTCTGACTCCCCCAAACCCCCAAAAAACAAAGGATGGCTCTAGCCAAAATGTAGAGGGGCAGAACCCACAGAAAGACTGAGTGATACATTTTCCCAATCCAAGATAACTTAGAAGTTCCGTGGGAAAGGTGTGTTTCACCAGGACCAAGGGCTGGGGGAAAAAGCCAAGGTGCAGCCCAGCCCAGCTCAGCCCAGCCCAGAGGTCACCAGCAACAGCTTGAAGGGGCCATGAGAGAACTCTGCTGCACCTGGGTGAATGTGCAGTGAGAAGCCCTGGCTGCAGAATCTGCAGCGAGAATTGGGAGAAAGCAGCCTGCACCCCCAGAGATGGTAAGGGAACTCTGCAGAGGTTTCTCTGCTCTCCCTGGGGTAGGACTCTGCAGTTTGCCTACACTCAGATATTGCAGTTTGGGCTTCCATACTAAATAACCAAGCTGGATCCCTCCTTATAGCTCCAGGGCAGAGTTAAGTCCCAGGGCCATCTACATATCAAAGCACAGACTAGAGAACATAAAACCTTGGAGGAATAAAGGTCCCAGTGGGGTGACCAAAAAGAAAAAAATCCCAAAGCCTTGGAAGTACTATAAATTAGTCTTGGGCTGAGGAAATGAGTAAACAACAGTAAAAGAAGAATCTGACCATAAAGAATTACTTTAGTCGCATGGAAGATCAAAACACATACTCAGATGATGACAAAATTGAAGCTTCCATATCCAAAACCTCCAAGAGAAATAGAAAATGGGCTCAGACTATGGATGAGCTCAAAACAGACTTTGAAAAGCAATTAAGGGAGATGGGGGAAAAACTGGGAGGAGAAATGAGAGCAATGCAGAAAAATCATGAAAACCAAATCAAAAGCTTGGTGAAAGATATACAAAAAAAATACTAAAGAAAATAATATGTTAAAAACCAGTTTAGGCCTAATGGAAAAAGCAAAACAAAAGGCAAATGAGGAGAAGAATGCCTTAAAAAAGCAGAATTGCCCAGCTGGAAAAGGAGATAAAAAAGCTCTTTGGAGAAAATAACTCCTTCAAATGCAGAATGGAACTAAAGGAAACTGATGACTTTGCAAGAAAGCAAGGAAGAAATAAAACTCTTCAAAAAAATCCAAAAATTAGAAGAAAATGTGAAATATCTCATTGGAAAAACAACTGACCTCGAAAACAGATCTAGAAGAAATAATTTAAAAATCATTGGGCTATCTGAAAGCCACAATCAGGAGAATAGCCTAGATTTCATTTTTTCAAGAAATAATACAGCAAAATTGCCCTGAGATCCTAGAAGCTGAGGGTAAAAATAGAAATCAAGAGAATTCACTAGTCAGCTCCTGAAAGAGATCCCCAAAGAAAAACTTCCAGGAATATTATAGCCAAATTCCAAAATTCCCAAATCAAAGTGAAAATTCTAAAAGCTGCCAGAAACAAACAATTCAACTACTGAGGCTCCATAGTCAGGATTACACAGGATCTAGTAGCATCTACATTAAGGGCTTGTAGGGATTGGAATATGATATTCTGGAAAGCAAAAGATCTTGGTTTACAACCAAGAATCAACTACCCAGCAAAAATGTACATCCTCTTTCAGGGGGAAAAGATGGACTTTCAATGAAACAACCAGAACTGAACAGAAAGTTTGATCTCCAAGTACAGGACTCTGGTGAACCATAGAGGGAGTGGAAGAGAAAGACTAATTATGAGGAACTTAATGATATTGAACTGTTTGTATTCCTGCAAGGGAAGAAGATACTGATAACTCATATGAACTTTCTCATTTATAAGAGCTGTTAGAAAAAGCATATATAGACAGGACATAGGAAAGAGCAGAATATAATGTTATGATATGGTAAAGGGATGGAGTCAATGGGTGATGGAGGAAGGAAACAGAGATGAAGAAGAAGATAAGAAATTTCACATAAGAGTCAAGAAAAAGCTTTTTCAATGGAGTGAGGTGGGGAGGCAAGGGGGAATGAGTGAGCCTTCATTCTCATCAGAAATGGCTCAGGGAAGAAATGACATACACACTTAATAGGGTGAGGAAATCTGTCTTGCCCTGAAGAAAGATGGGAGGAAAAGGATGGAATAAGGAGGGAATGGGGGGAGGGGAAAGGGGAATAGGTGATAGAAGAGAGGGAAGGCCAAGGAAGAGGATACTCAGATTCAACACACTTTTGGACAGGGCCAGGGTGAAAGAAGAGAGAGAGAGAGAATAGAATAAATGAGAGTAGGGAGAAATAGAGTGGAGGTACAGCTAGTAATTTCAACTGAGGGAAAAATATTGAAGCAACTTCTCTGGTGGACTTATGATAAAGAAAACAACTCACTCCAGAGACAGAGCCATTGAAATATGAACACAGACAAGTACATTTCTCTCTCTCTCTCTCTCTCTCTCTCTCTCTCTCTCTCTCTCTCCCCCCCCCCCCTCTCCTTGAGGTTTCTCATCTTCTTGGGGGGAGGGGGTCTATGTTTATTCTTATGTTTACTCTTATAACATTCAATTTACATCAATGTCTGACATGGAAACAATGTAGAGACTGTCAGACAGCCTTCTGGGGGGATGGAAGGGAGGAGGGGGTAAAATTGTAGTATTCAGAGCCTTGCAAAAAATGATGGGGTACATATTACTATTATATATAATTGGAAAACAAATAAAATGTCAAAAGTAAAAAAAAAGACTAATGCAGTCCAGGATAGCTAGGCAGTGCAGTGGATAGAGCACCTAGAGCAGGGCCCTAAAGTCAGGAGGACCTGAGTTCAAATCCGGTCTCAGACACTTAATAGTTACCTAGCTGTGTGACCTTCAGCAAGCCACTTAATCCCATAGAGTGCAAAAAAAGAAGATTAATGCAATCAACAGGGTGTGTGGCTATTGAAAGAAGAGAACAACAGGCTCTTGACACTTGTAGGAAAATACCACACCTATGCTCCTGTCATAACAAACTCTGATGAAGCCACAGAAAAGTTTTATGAAAACCTGGAGACCCTTATCATCCAAAAGATGATAAAAAGAGACAAGCTCATAATTCTGAGTAACTTTAATGCTAAAGTAGGTTCAGACCACCAGACATGACAAGGAGTCCTTGGGGAAAATGGAACTGTAAATAGAAACAGCAGTGGCACTTTCTACTGAAGACTTATGCAATTAATGACCTTCTCATCATCAATACTGTCTTCAATTTACCTAAAAGCAATAAAATTTTGTAGATGCCCCTTGTAGCTAACATTGGCATTTAATAGATTATGTGATTGTAAGGAGAAAAGATACAAGATGTGAGGGTGATAAAGGCAATGTGTGGTGCAGAGGACTGGACTGACCACAGATTTATCTTCTCTAAGCTAAATATGCACACTCAATATTTTGCCCCATGGCAAAATGACTACCACAAGAATTAATGTCAACAGATTAGAGTGCTTCTCTGAGCAGAAAATTTATTGTTAACTTGGAGGGAAATAGTTGACAACGGTGGAATATAAAAAGAGTGGACAGTTTTTTAGAGATTTGATATATAGGATTGCATTTACTCATCTGAAATATCAAGACTGATTTACCAAAAATGATGACAAAATTCAGAAACTGCTAAACAAAAACACAGGAACTTCACAAGGGTTTATCAATAGGATAGTCCATCCAACTCTAAGAAAGCAGAATTTAATTCCTAGAGAAAGCAACATTTAATTCCATCAAAAGTAAAGTGCAAGGGAACTTAGAGAGATGTAGGATTCTTGACTCTGTAAGAAGGAAGATGAAATGTCAGTTTTACACTAATAGTAACTTTTATGACACCCTGAAGGCTATTTATGGGCCAAAGACATATGGTACATCTTAGTGCTAATGGAGCCACATTGATTGGTGATAGGAAGATGATCCTAGAAAGACTGAACCCTTCCTATTATCTGCTGTTTTCAGCAGTCCATCATCTAAACAGACCAATGGCAGAAGCCATTGACCACATACCTCTGACTGAAGTCGATCCCTCCCTAGCTAAAGTTCCAAGTGAAGCAGAAATTTTGAATGCAAATAGACTCTTTTTGTGTGGCAATGGTGCTTATTCTATTCCAACTGTTACATACAAGGAGGGAGAGTACATTGCTCTTATTGAAAATTTCCAGGTTATATGACAAGTAGAGGTTGTCCCCTAGGAGTTCAAGGATGCTTCCATTGTCCATCTCTATAAAGGTAAAGGGAATAGATTGTCCTGTGACAATCACAGGGGTTTTTATCTCTTAGCCATTGAGAGCAAGATTCTCATCAGAGTCCTCCTTAATAGACCAATCTTTCACTTGGCAGGTGGTCCTCTTCCTGAGAGCCAGTGTGACTTCAGAAAGAGTCAAAGAATGGTCAAATTGGTGTTTGCTGCCTCACAATTCCAGGAAAAATAGCAGGAGTAGACCAGAGATCTGTACATAACATTTGTAGATCTGACCAAGGCTTTTGATATTGTCAGTCATGAGGCCTTATGGAAAATATCAAAATCTGATTTCCCAGAAAACTTCATCACTATTGCACATCCATTTCAGAATGGCATACTTGCCCAAGTTCTGGATAACGACAGATGCTTTTGTGCTTTCCCAGGCACCAGTGGAGTGAATCAAGGCTATGTCCTTGTTCCCATCCTTTTTAGTATGATATTTTCTGTCATGTTGTGAAAGTCTTCGATGAGGATGAATATGGCATCAAAGTCATCTATTACATTGATGACAAATTCTTCAATCAAAAAGGGCTACATCCAAGACCAAAGTGGAAAGAATGTTGGTGCATCATTTTCTGTATTCACAAATGATTGTGCACTCAATGCACTCTCTCTGAAACTGAGATGCAACCAAGTATGGACAGATTTTGAAAATCTGCTGATTGTGCTAATTTTGGCCTAACAATCAACACCAAGAAAATATAGGGGCTCTATCCATATGTGGAACCATCAATTATAGCAAATGGAGAAGTTTTGAATATAATGGATAAAGCCTCTTATCCTGGAAGTATGACAATGAGGTTGGAACATGCATTGTCAGAACTAGCTCAGGGTTTGGGAGGCTCTGAAAGAAAGTGTGGTGGAGTGGAGGTATTGGAATGACTGCCAAACTGAAAGTCTACAGGGCCATTGTGCTGACTTCATTGCTATATGCCTGTGAAACCTGGAAGCCTACCAGAGCCATGTCGAGGAACAAAATCACTTCCATTTGAATTGTCTTAGAAAGATTCTGAAGATCACCTGGCAGGCTAAAGTAACAGGCAATGAGGTCCTTTTTTGGAAGTAAACTGCCAAGCATTCAAATACTACTATAGAAAGCACAATTCTGATGGGCCGGACACATTGTTTGAATGCCAAATGTGCCCATGCCAAAAAGACTGTTGACTTTATGGAGAACTCCACAGGGCAAGTGTTTACATGTGGTCAGAAAAAGTGATACAAGGTTTCTCTTAAGAACTTTGGAATTGGAGGCGGGTAGGTGGCACAGTGGGGTGGGAGGTTAGGTGGCACAGTGGATAGAGCACTGGCCCTGGAGTCAGGAGTACCTGGGTTCAAATCTGGTCTCAGACATTTAATAATTACCTAGCTGTGTGGCCTTGGGCAAGCCACTTAACCCCGTTTGCCTTGCAAAAACCTAAAAGAAAAGAACTTTGGAATTGGGGGTGGCTAGGTGGCACAGTGGGGGGGGGGGTTAGGTGGCACAGTGGATAGAGCCCTAGAGTCAGGAATACCTGAATTCAAATCTGGCTTCAGACACTTAATAATGACCTAGCTGTGTGGCCTTGGGCAAGCCATTTAATCCCCAATGCCTTGCAAAAACTAAAAAAAGCACAAAACAAAACCCACAACTTTGGAATTCATTATGGAACATGGGAGACACTGGTGCAAGACTTCTCCTCATGGCATAACCTCATTAGAGAGGGTGCTGTGCTCTATGAAGAAAACAGAATTGTAGTACCTTAAAAGAAATAAAAGATGTGCATATTTAGAGAATCCACCCCAAATGTTCAATTGGCCAATTTGTGCCCAATCTGTGTTAGAGCATTATTCTGATCAGCAACAGGGGAACACATTGCAACTTGACCTAACATAGTGATGTCATTTTGGTCCTGTGAAAACAAAGGACAACAACCAACCAACCAACCAACCAACTCCAATGCACAGTTCCTAGAATATAGTAGGAGTTCAATAAATTATTATTGACTGACTCCACTCATCATCCTTGTGGCTTCCCTAACCAAAACTTTCTTCCTCCCCACTTGATTATATATGTTGTCTTCCTCTATTAAATCAACTTTGAGAACCTGAGAAGTCTGTTTATGAGAGAAAGGGGATGATGTATAAGGGAAAAATAGACTGTGGAAAATGTGTAGACATCCTCTAACTGCTTTCTGTTGACCAACCATGTGCTGAAAGGATAGCTCTTTAATTGACTTTTGGAAACATTTGAAAAGGGCTGCCATTTCAGTTACTGCTTCAGCACCTTTTGAGATAACTTGGTGACTCGTAAAGGGAGAGATGTTTCTAATCTTAGGAGTTCAGAAGGAGAACTCCTTTTCACCACAATCAAGATCAGCAACCAGGGCATCATTGATGCCTTGAGGGGCAAGC
This sequence comes from Macrotis lagotis, assembly GCF_037893015.1. Taxonomy (NCBI): domain Eukaryota; kingdom Metazoa; phylum Chordata; class Mammalia; order Peramelemorphia; family Peramelidae; genus Macrotis; species Macrotis lagotis. The sequence continues at coordinate 879,793,758 of NC_133658.1, read as the reverse complement.
AATCATCTTTGAGACCCAGTCCAGTGGGAACTGAAGTGAGGCTTCATCTTAATCATGTCACCTATGCACATATACTTGGTGGGACTAAGGCTATGTAGGAAATGAACTAAGGATGTTCCTGAGCTGTTGGGGAAAATATTAATTCTTTGTTCTTGCTATACCTTTGAAAATAAATGTCTCTTTGTGAGAGCTAATTGATCTTAGGATGTTAACTGCTAATCATAGACTCCTCCCATTAGGAAGAATTAGGAAAAAAGTGAATGAGGCTTGACTTGATGGTTGTAGAGAGACACCCCAAGCCTGGAGAGTCATCCTCCAGCAACCTGGCTCTGGGAGAAACCTGGAGAAACACACCAAAGAACTGTCGGTCTGTAGCTGGAAGAGACCTCAGAGGCTGAATGAGCCAATTCCTTCTTTTTCATTTTTACAGAGGAGAGGCCCCAAGTGGAATGGATCTGCCCAAGTTCTCTTGTGTATTAAGTATGAGAACCCATAATTTAAACTCATTCTCTGACTAAATTGTACAATTTGTAATATTGTAAACTCAAAAATTCTTTTTCTGTTATTTTAAAAGTTTGATCCCAAGATATGCATTTTCTCTTACAGCAGGTTATCTATAGTATCATTATCTAGGGGGTTAGGGAAATGTTTAGACATTTTAAAGTCATCTATGTCTAATGCGTCTACTTTATCCATAAGGAAACTAAGGCTTGTTGATAATAAGCAACATGCCCAACTCATCACATAACTCATCAGTTAAACTAGAAACAGTTTTCCTGACCACCACGACCACCTGACCACCACGAATGTGAATTTCCCACTTCACTGGGGTACTCACCGCACACACCCCCCCCCACAGGCTCTAGACCCTTTTCAGAACACTCTAATGCATGATGTGTAGAGAGACCCAGCACTTTCATTGCCAAATTTCCTGTATCAAAATGCAACTGGCAGAGGTGGAGGTATAGGGTCACCAACAGAAAAACTGTTTTCTTTCAACTTTATTAACTTTTGAGCCATTTCCTGTTTTCCTGTTGGGGCCAAAATCACCCTCCTGGCTGATTGGAAAACCTGAAAACTTGAATTAGATTCCTGACTATGGAGTCATCCAGATCCATGTCTCAGCAAAGGAAATGCTCCAGTGGCAGTCAGAGCAGAATGATCTGGAAATAAACTGGAGAGGAAGCTATCTAATGCACATCCTAATTCTAGTCTGATCCCAGGATATTCGAGTATCTCCCTTCCTCCACATCACTGACTTTTTGAATCCTTTTTGTCCTTCATGGCTCAACCCAAATATATCTGATTTCTTGATTCTCTCTTGATCCCTGAAAAGTCTCTGTTTCTCTATATCTCTTTCTGTCTCTCTTTTTCTCTGTCACTGTCAGTCTCTCCTTATCTTTCTATCTGCCTCCCTCATTTTCTGTGTCTCCCTCTCTGCTTCTATCTCTATTTTCCTGTATTTGTATCTCAACTCCTTCTCTCCCTCTCCCTCTCCCTCTCCCTCTCCCTCTCCCTCTCCCTCTCCCTCTCCCTCTCCCTCTCCCTCTCCCTCTATCTCCATCCATCTCTGTTTCTGACTATCTCTCTCTTTACCTTTCTATCGCTGTCTTTTTGTCTGTCTTCCTCCTTCTGTCTCTCTCCCTTTCTGCTTTTCTGAGTGTGTCTGTCACCTTCCCTCCCTGGCTTGCCTCTCTTTCAGCATATCTCTCTCTCTCTCTCTCTCTCTCTCTCTCTCTCTCTCTCTCTCTCTCTCTCTCTCTCTCCCTCCCTCCCTCCCTCCCTCTTTCCCTATCTTTTGTCACGATCCTTCTAGTGAGAGATAGATGCCCATTGTACAGACATGGAAACTCAAACTCTTGGAGATTGAGTAATTTGTCCTGACTTACCAACTTACCAAGTAGTCTTAGAGCCCTCAGCCTGACTCTTTTCTTTAGCTTTCACTCCATCTCTAGCTTAATGATTTTCTAGGTCCGTTCCATACCCCTTTTAGTACAACGAGAGCTCCTTGAGAGCAAAGACTTTTTATCTTTCTCTCTCCAGACCCTGGCACGGTGGCTGACATACATAGTCACTTAATAAATGACTGATGAATTGAATTGGGGCTAAACATTAGACCAGAAGGATGATCTTAAGCTGCTATCAGCTCTAGGGAGTTTTTATCATTGGGATCATTTTGTCTCATTATGAGACAGGTTAACTTTGCCATAAAATACATACTGATGCTCTGCCCAATGTTACTATGACACTTCAGTTCCTCAGTGACATGGAAAAACCCTTTATCTATGGGACCAAGGTCTCCCACTGTATCCAGACTGAGACCAGAAGTCCTGTTTTCTATATTATCAGATCACTGTGTTAAGACAGTTCTGGAAGAGGCAGTTGAGAAAGATGTCTTTGTACAATATTCCCCTCACTTTAATCAACATAATGTGCATATCATAGCACCATTCACTTGATGTCTTGGTCTTCTTTAATTACAAAAGACAACACTCAGTCCCAACTTCTGCCTGACCCAAATTTCATATTTTTTTAAACAAACCAAAATATTTATTGAGAAAAAAATTTGCCAGAGACTGGAGTGGTTGGTTGGATGGATATAGGGAGAGGAGGAAATGTTTACTATGATGCTTGTCCTTTATTCTCAAAGAAGACCATGACATCAAGGAGGTGATGCCATGACAAGCAAGTAGATTGGATTTGAGTGAGGGGGTACAGTGTGGTTATCAGTCTCACTTTCTCCTCTGAAACCATCTGGGTTCAGAGGCCAGATATGAATCAGGATGACTGGAGATGGCCCTGGATGCCAGGCAGTCAGGGTTACGTGATTCACCCAAGGTCTTACATCTAATAAGTCTTAGGCCAGATTTGAAATCAGTATTCCAGCTTCAAAATAGGTGACACAAATGTACAAGAATGACTGTGTGGGCAGGAAAAAGACAACTAACATGGCTAAGGACAAATTCCAGGAGAAGAAACTTGTGACAAAGTCCTCTCAGAAATCATTGGTTTTAAGGTCAGGAACTGAGGGAGGGTAAGAACCCAAGATCATCAATCAGCTCTGGCTGGAGGGCCAGGCAGGCCAAGCGGCTCCGTTCTAAGGCCATGACCTCCACCGAGTGTTTGAATTTTTCAGAACCACATTGACAGGTGAAATACTTGTTCTTAGTGTCCCAGAACCAGTCACCATAGTCACACCCTATCTCCTCGCTCATTCAGATTGTCTTGAGAACTGAAGCAGGTGATTTGCGGAACATGAGATCTTGGAGCAGCATGAAGATTCAAATTTCAAACAATTTCATGTGTTTTTTTTTTTCAAAACACCAATTCCCTAGCATATATACACAAAATATGAAGTCATATAATAATGGTTATTGACCAGATTTTTCAGTTCTAGCACAGGCATCATGTTTAGAGATCACCTATCCTTCCTCCCTATGCCCACCCCCCAACTCTAGAGCCAGGAGGACTCAAGTCATTCCTCTGGTATATAGCAGCCATGTGATCCTGGGCAAGTCACTTAACTTTTCAATGCTGCAGAAATATTCTCAGATTCTAAATGACAGACAAGTTATCAACCTGCTCTGGTGGAGGGAATTTTCCCCTCCTAGAAGTTCTCCATACCAGTGAGAGCCTAGATCCAGTCCCTCTCCTGAATACCAGTGATCTACTACAACATACATGTATACACATACACACACACACACACACCACACACACACACACACACACACACACACACACACGAATAAGTTGAGGTCCAATAATGTTTTCAAGGTCATAGTACCCTCATTGCAAGATGGAAGGCTAGGTTGTTTGGCCTCCTCATTTCAGGTGTAAATCTTTCTCTGTCTGTCTGTCTGTCTGTCTGTCTGTCTGTCTCTCTCTCTCTTTCTGTCTCTCTCTCTCTCTCTCTCTCTCTCTCTCTCTCTCTCTCTCTCTCTCACTTTCCCTCTCTGTCCCTACTTGACTTTTCAAAGCTCCTTCCACACTGAACAGCATTCATTCAGATTGTTTTCTGAGGCAGAAGGCTGGGTCTTCCTAATGAAGGGGTTTTCTGAAAACACCCATGAAAGGACCCTTCTGTGTGCAGTGGGGCCTCCATGGCTTAACTTGAGAAAAAGAGCCACCTCCCCCAACCTTGGTTTATCCATTTAATGCTTGACCTGGATAAAAATGATTCCCCAGCTACTCGGCCCCTTTGAGGCCTAGGGCCCCTGGTAGGTGTCACCGTTTGCATGAGTTGACCCAAACAATAGTCCATTTGGTGGTAGAGAAAACCAGAATGATCTCATGTCACATCAACAAAGTGATTTCAATAGACCCAGGGCCTTAGAAATATGAGCCCTGACCCCCCCCCCCCCATCCCTTATACTAGTTCAGAAATGACCCTGGGTGAGAAAAGTCTGTTCCAGCAGACCCCAGTCCCTCACACCATAGTCAACCAAGCTGAAAGTCTTCAAATACAGACTGGTGACAGATGGTGGCTATCAATGGTAGACAAATTTAAATAATAATTTTTTGTAAACCCACATTATGTGATCTTGGACTATAATTGCTTCTACTCTGGGCCTTAGTTTTCTCAATTGTAGGATAGGTGGCCTAGATTAAATGGCCTAGGTCCCTTTCCAAAAGCTAGGATTCTATTATTTTTTTATTACCTTTCTTTCAATTGAACCAGTATTTACTGAATGATTGTTATGGGCCAGATATGATACTAGACTCCCGAGACACAAATAAGATTCAAACAATCTTTGACTTCAGTGAGGTGATTTGTGATTCAGAAAATACTTCAGCTATCTTATCTCATTAATGATCACAACTCAATAAGATATGTATCGATGACATTATCACCCCCATTTTACAGATGATGAAACTGAGGGTCAAATAGGTTAAGTCACTAACTTTGTTCAGTAACTCATCTCCCCTCACCTGGACTATTTATATAGTGTCTCCCGTTCCAGTGTCTTCATCCTCCATTCAGCTATCAGTAGCTAAAACACAGGACTGACCATCCCCACTTCAAAAATCCTTAGTAGCTATCTAATACTCCTAGAATAAAATGCCAACTCCTTAGCCTGGATCTTAAAGCTTTCCCCAATTTGGTTTCAATCTGTCTTTTTAGCCTTATTTTATCTTATTCCCTTGTTGTACTCCATGTCACAACCAAGCTAGATTATTAGAAAGCACTGAATTTGGAGCCAAGGGATCTGAGTTTGAATCCTGGCTCTGTCACTTACTACCTCTTGAAAAGTAGGTGGTGCCAATGGATAGAGTGCTGGACCAGGAGTCAGGAAGACCTGAGTTCAAATCCAGTCTCAGACACTTATTAACTGTGTGACCTTGGGCAAGTCACTTCATCCTATTTGCCTCAGTTTCCTCATCTGAAAAAGGAGCTGGAGAAGGATATGGGAAAAAAAAGTCTTTGCCAAGAAGACTCCAGAGTTAGCCACAACTGAAATGACTAAATAACTCTGTGATCTAGGATAAGTCTTTTGATTCTCTCTCTCTCTCTCTCTCTCTCTCTCTCTCTCTCTCTCTCTGTCTCTCTCTCTCTCTCTATATATATATATATGTGTGTGTGTGTGTGTGTGTGTATACACACATGTATATATACATGCATACATATAAATACCAGCATCCAGAAAATGAGGGATTTCTAATAGATAACCTCTAACATCCCTTCCAGCTCAAAAATCAATGGTCCTGTTATCCCAATCCCTCCCATCATTCACGGTACTGTATTTGTAGGAGACAGTGCATTTGGTAGGGAAGAGACACACACTCTCTATATGGACTCTGATACAAAGAGCAACATTCAAGAAACTCCAGAGTGAGATCTCTGGTAGCAAAGAAGAAAAGCAGTTCAAGAGGGAGCTGGAATATACATTTAGCAAGGAGCAGATTCTGAAAGCCCTACTGAGTAAACCGTTCTGCAGAGAACCTTAATGAAGACTTCAATAAAAGATAAAAAGGTCCTGGATACAAAGTGATGAGTTGCTTTGTTCATATGTAACATATATATGTATTAGCTTTGCTATCATTGAACTATCTGTACTATTCTTTTCATGGATGCTGTGTGTAATTGTAGAAAAATCTACCCCAATATCTTGATGGGAATGATTTGTAGCTACTGTCCTGACTATGATATTTTAGTAAATATTTTTTAACATGAATTAAATGTGCTCACTGGCATAACTATCAATGGGAAACATACTAGTGGGGGCTTATGACTTATCATTTAGGAGTATATCTTCATAGACTATACTTTGAATCCAAGGAAGTAGAAATGACCCTCTAAAAACTCAACCTGTAAGTATGAGAGCAAATTGAGAGAGAAAATACAAAGGGTCACTGTCAGAATGCCTGAATACACAATCCATAGGTAAATACTAACTCTATCTATACATATGGCCATCTCTGCTGCTTATGTAATGAGTATCTAATCAATGAAAATAGCTTCAGAGGTAACTGGATGGGATGGTCAAGAATGTTCCAAGAAGCATGCCACTGTGGGACACAGGACAGACTCCTGAGGCAAGAGTCATACACCTGAGTTCTAGACCTAACTCTGCTCTGATTAACCTAGGATTAGACCCTACCCCAGGTTTCAGTTTCCTAATCTGTAAAAGAAAAGAATTGAGCTAGATGCTCACAGGTTTTTGATCTAAAAGGCATCTCAAAGACAAATCTATTTTATAGATGAAGAAACTGAGACCCTCAAGAAATGAAACCAAGTCAACAAGCATTTATTAAATGTACCATTCACTATGCTAAGTGTTGGGTTACAAAGAAAGGTTTAAAACAGTCCCTCCTATCAAGGATTTCATGGTCTAATGGGGGGGGGGGAGACAGCACACAGATGACTATTGGCAAACTAGCTATATACAGAATAAATTGAAAATGAGAGAGAAGGCAATAACATTAACATGGATCCTACAGAAAGGACTTAGATGGGACTTGAAGGAAGCTAAAGAAACCAGGAGGTAGAGAAAAGGAGGAAAATCATTCCAGTCATTGGGGACATCCAGAGAAAATGCCCAGAGTTGGGTGATAGAGGGTCATAAAGATGAAAAGTAGGAGAGACTGAATTCAAACCCAGATATTCTGGGTTCAAATCCAAATCTCTTCCTACCAAACTACTGAATTTTCCATGGGAAAAAACCTTGTGCCCAGATACCCTCGTGACTAGGGGTTTGATCATGTAGTCTAGTTCTAGGTCTGATCGACACAGGACTGGAATGCATACTGAATTTGAAGTCACATGTGAGACAGCTTTGATTCTAAGGAAACATATTCCCAACAAGCTGAAGAGGACGGACCCAGTCAAAGATTTTTATGTCTGTCATCCGAGGATTAACAACAAGTCTGTCAAGGTCTATCACCACATTGGGTTCCAGGTGAGAGATTTGGTGACCCAATGTTATTCCTTTTTTTTTTTTTTGAATAATACTTTCATTTCCCAAGGCACAGCTAAATAAAGGAGGCCACTAGGTGGCTCAGTGAAAAAAGCACGAATTCTGGAGTTCAAAAGACCTGAATTCAAATCTAGACTTAGACCCTTCTTAACTGTGAGATCCAGGGAAGTCATATAAGTTCTGTTGCCTCAGTTTCCTCATATTGGAATAATAATAGTATCTATCTCCCAAGGATGCCGTGAAGATCAAATGAGATAATGTTGGAACCTGATAAGTATAATGCCTGGCTCCTCCATAAATGTTAACCATTATGGTTATGAACCTGTAGTCCCCCACCTCTAAACTGAAAAGAAGAATGTATATGATTATTGTTCTTTCACTGAAGCCATAATAAGTTGCTGAATTTATCAAAATACTAATACCCTTTAATGTCCACAGCAACACTCAACAATCTTCTATTGTCATAAGGTAAGAAAGTGGCACAGTGGATAGAGTAGAACCAGAATCAGGAAGACTTGAATGTAAAACCTGCCTCCATCACTTACTAGCTGTGCGACTCTGGGCAAGTCATGTAACCTCTGTTTACCTCAACTTCCTCATCTGTAAAATAGGAATATTGAGAGCACCTCTATTCAAGGATTATACCTATAAATATTTATATACCCATTTATTAAAAAAAGCATTTTACAGCATTACAGAAACCCTAGCTATTGCTGTTATCATTATCAATAGCTTACATTGATGGAAAGAGAATCATACTGACAAAAATCAGAATGTTGAAGTCAGTACCTTCTTATCAGGCTAGTTGCAAAACTCAAATGAGATAATAATAGACATGAAATCCATGGTCCAAGGCTGCCCTTATCCAAAACTCTGGTGTCACATGAACCAGATTAAGTCCTGGGCAATGTTTCAAAAGGTCAATTTATCTCTGCCTCCTTGTCTCTGCTCAGAGCTTACTCTCAAGAAATTTCCAGAATTGCTTGCGTCTACATTTCCACAAATGTCTAAAGCAAGGGTTTCTATCTCTCATCCAAGCACGCAAGATAGCAAAAGGGGATAAGTGAAGAAGAGCCTTTATTTTTACAAATGCTGAAGATCAAAAAGATTCACAGAAGTCCAATAAATAGAAACAGAAAACTCATGAGGGGTTCAGAATAACTTCCTTCAACAGAATCTGGGCTTGCCTTTAACATTCTGGTGAAAACCTCTCATTTACATTCCTTCTGAGACTTGAAGACAAACCCACTACGGATAAGCAATCCCCTTCACATCAGACCCATATTGTTCAGATAAAACCTCTTCAACAACAGGGGATAAGAAAGTCCTGATCTCTTTCCCAATGTCACCCTTCCCTACCCCATCCCCCAAGTTATGACTTGAGCCTTTAATGCTATTCCTCTGATTGCAGGAGGAAAGGAAATAAACATTTTTAAAGTGCTTCACAAATATTCTCTCATTTAATCCTCACCACAATCCTGAGAAATAGATGCTATTATTATCCTCATTATACATCTGAAGAAACTGAGGCAAAAAAAAGAGCTAAATGGCTTGCCCAGGATCACACAGCTAGTAAAGTGTCTGAAACCAGATTTGGACCCAGATCTTCTTGATTCCAGGCCTATTTCTCCAATAGGCAAATTGCTTCTATTGATTGATTGATTGATCCCTGAATACTTTGTAAGACAATTCTAGGCTAACCCTGCTTAAGAGGTCTTTCAGCTCTAGTTAAAAGGATAGATTCTGGGATTCCATCGCCTGAAAAAAATCAAAGAATATCTACCTTTTGCTCTTGAGGTTGGAATTCAGACCATTCAGAAAGTTCCCTCTTAACAGGGGATTCATAACAGGATCTCATAACCTGGCAACAGTAATAAAGGCAGTAAGTAGACCATTTCCCCTTTATTTCTTTTTCCCCCTTCACTTTTTTTTGTAACTGGATTTCTTTTGCATATAGCATATGGGAGGAATACACATCTGGCTTTTGCCATGTATTTTTATAGAAACTAACTTTACGGGATGGCTAGGTGGTGTAGTGGATAAAGCACCAGCCCTGGAGTCAGGAGTACCTGGGTTCAAATCCGGTCTCAGACACTTAATAATTACCTAGCTGTGTGGCCTTGGGCAAGCCACTTAACCCTGTTTGACTTGCAAAAAAGAAAAAAAAAGAAACTACCTTTTACTCAGACTGCTTCTATCTTCTGGGTTTGAAAAATTTGTTAACAGGATCTCATAAACAATGTAAAGACTAATAGACTGCCTTCTGTGGAGGGGGGAGTGAGATTAGGGGAAAAATTGTAAAACTCAAAATAAATAAATTAAAGATAAAAAAAACCTAGGGTCTCATAGCAACAGTAACAGTGGTAATAATGGCTAAAACTCAAACAAAGCTTTATATGTGATCTCATTTGGTCTTTAACAACCTGGGAAGTAAACTCGATTCTTATACCCATTTTACAGATGAGGAAACTGAAATGGAGAGAGGATATATTACTTACCCAAGGACATACAGCTAGTCAGTGTCTGTGGTAGGACTCCAGCTCCAATACTATCCTCTAGGCCATCTTTGCTATGAGCTAGCACTTATTTCCATCACATGCATTTTCCTCAATATTCTTATTGATGGTCCATGGGTTGGGGTTCAGGATCCAGGGAGAAAAATGAACACATGTATGTTAGTGCAGCTTCGCTCCAGTCTGACTCTGAATAGGGAAATGGAAGGGAGAGAAAGCAGAATTGGATCTATGATTATATTAGTCTAGGGAACTCCCAGGTGGGGAAATTCCTTCTACCAGTGCAAAGTGGCACCTTCTTTAGAGTCAGAGATTTATCAGAGCATCAAAAGGCTAAATAATTTTAGGGACCACACAGGAGGTAATGAGGGGCAAGATTGGGGCCCAGATTTTAGACTATGCCAGAGAGGAAAAGGGAAAAAAAAAGAGTGAGGAAAGTGATCAGGTCTGTCTCCTCTCTTTTATAGGCCAACAGAGAGAGCCACTTCTGTTGCTCACATTTTCCCTCAAGATCCCAGCAAACCAATCATTTTAGAAGAAGCACTGATTCCTAAAACCTAATTAGATGATTCGCCTGTCCTTTCCATGAAAGCCATCATCTTGTAAATGGGTAAGCCTTCACACTCTGTCCATCTGATGCCTCCAGAGACTTGCCACTCCAGGAGCTCAGTCAATGGATGGAGGTTCTTTAGATCACTATCCTCTTCTAGAAAGATAGCTATTTTCAAAGTGTAAAACTCTATCAATGCCGGTTATTATCTAGTCTGATCCCCTCAATTTTTCGGAAAAGGAAACAGAGGCAATAGGATATGGTGAAATGAGTTTCGTTTTTGAATTCCAGGATGTACTTCTGATATTTACTATTTGGGTGATTTTGTGCCAGTGGCATAACCTCTCTGAGTCTCAGTTTCTTCCCCACCCCCACCGTAAGATGAAGGTCTTTGACATCTCTAGATTTAGGATCCTATGAAGCTCAGAAAGGAAAAATAACCTGACAACAGTAATAAAGGCAGTAAGTAGACCATTTTCCCTTTATTTCTTTTTCTCCCTTCACTTTTTTTTTGTAACTGGAATTCTTTTGCACATAACATATATTTTCTTTTTTCTTTTTTAATTAATTAATTTTTATTCATATGCACATGTATGTTTTTAAATTACAAAAGTACCTTCCTCCCTCCCTTTCCCCCAGTCAGATTAGCATTTTATGTACATATTTTAATAAACATGTTTACAGATTAGTCATTTTTGGTATGAGAATTAGGATTAAGGGAAAGAGATCATTTTTATAAGGTGTTCATCAGATTCTGAAGAGTTTGTTTTGTTTTGTTTTTCTTCCTCTGGATGGGGATAGCATTGTCCATAGCTGGTCTAATATGGTTGTTCTAGCTCTCTGAGCTGCTGAGAGGAGCTGCTTCCATCAAGGTTGTTCATCTTACAATGTTGTTGTTAATGTGTACATTGTTCTCTTGGTTCTACTCCCTTCGCTCAGCATCAGATCCCATAAGTCATTCGATGCTTCTCTAGAGTCCAACCATTTATGGTGTCTTAAAGAACAATAGTATTTCATAGTATTCATGTACCATAACTTGTTTAGCCATTCCCCAATTGAAGGGCATCCTCTCAATTTCTAGTTCGTTGTCACTACATAAAGAACTGCTATGAATATTTGGAAACATAAAAGACTTTTCCCATTTTTTATAATTTCTTCTGATACAGACCTAGAATTGGAGTTGCTGGGTCAAAGGGTATGAACAGTTTTATTGCTCTTTGGGCATAGTTCCATATTGCCCTCCAGAAAGGTTGGATCATTCACAACTCCACTAGTAATGCATTAATGTCCCAATCCCCATAACCTCTCCAACACTGATCATTTTCCCTTTTTCTCATCTTGGCCAGTCTAATGGGGGTGAAGTGACACTTCGTTGTTATTTTAATTTGCATTTCTCTAATCAATAATGATTCCCCCCCTTCACTTTGGCCATGTGTTTTCATATACCCCATCCCTGCCCCATACTCTGTAATTTTGACACTGATTGGCTGCCTTCCCTTTCCCCAATAATTGCCTACAAATCTGCTCTCAGAAAAGACTCTGCTATGTCATTTACAACTTAGTATGAATTTTTGGTTCATCTGAAAGCCAGCCCCTAATTCCCACCGCTTTATCAGGTAAAGATGGCTTACCATTGGAATTATAGGATCTCATAAATAGAAGGACCACTGCAATTTTAGGGTTTGTCCCATCAACAGGACAAAGAAGGCTGATGACTCTTTTAAAGCTCTGACCATCATAGAACCTAGGAGCTTTTCTGAACTCTTTAGAGCTGATTCTAAGAATGAGTCCTTGCCAGAACTCAACTATACTTAATTAGAACGTTAAGGTCTGGCAGCTTTTCCATGGGCCCACCCAAATGTTCAGAGCAAACAAATCCAAATTTTAAAATAACCCCAAAAATATATGACATTTACAAGGAAAAATAAATGCCAAATTTAAAAAATTGTCTTCATGGGATCCAGTGAACCTAATTAGGGATCCTATCGAGTAAGTCTCTCATTTTGAAAATGAGGAAACTGAGGCTTAGAGAAGTTCAGAACTGGCCAAAAGCCACTCAGATAACAAGCATCAGAGTTAAGAGGTGAAGCAGCCCTCTTCCTCTGTACCCACCACCCATCCACGGCCATGGTAATGCCCATTTTCCCTAGGGCCAATCCCTGAAAAACAAAATCAGAATTTCAATCTTAGCCTCCGGTTGGTCATCTGTAAAATCTCGGGGGGGCAGACATGTGATATCATTGCTCTAGTGAAAATCCCTCCACCAAACCTTAGTCTTAAACAGAGGAGTGCGACAGACTTCCTAAGGCAAGACCTTGCCCGGCCCACACCACTGGCCCAGACACCGGCAGACAAAAGCAGATCAAATCCTCCTCAATCTAAGGGCCCTCGGCTCCCTTCAGACCCACGCAGTGCAGCTGCAGCCCTGTAACTTTAAACCTGCTCTGAGCTCATAGTTTTTCCACACTGGCCAAACAGAAGAGAGGGCGGTCCTAGTGTTCCTCCCTCCCAGAGACCACCTTACGCACCATTGCTCCCTCCCCTAGCTGGAAAGGGGCTCCGAGCGCCTTGTTGATTGCTACAACTTTGGAAAGTTTGGGCCCCGGGCCGATCGGCCCCCACTCTCTCTTTATCTCTCTCTCTCTCTTTCTGGGAGGCAGAGACCCACCCATCAGGGGAATCCTCGGAGGCTGGACGCCCTCTGACTCCCCTCCCTCTTCCCACTCTCTCCTTCCCTCCTCTCAGCTGGTAGGATTTGGACTAATCCGAACTGGAGACGAGACCCCTTTGGAGTTCTCCCGAAAGTAAGCATCCCCCTGGCCTGCACTACCCAGGCAGAAGAAGATGTGGCAATTTCAAATTCTGCTGTTGGTCTTGGGGAGCTCGCCCCTCTGGGTGATGACAGAAGGTAAGGGTCGCTCAGGAGCAGAGACTTGCCTTTTTGAGGGGGTGCAGGATTGTTTGCTGGCTTTTGTCGCCCTGGCGATCGGGGGGGGGAGTTGGAGGAGGAAATAAGGTTAAGGGTCTGAACACTTTGGAGCGGAGGAAGAAGAGCTCGGGGTCAGGGAGAAGCTCGTTCCGGAGAGAGGGTGGATAAACCGTACAAAGGCTTTGTATCCTCCGAATCCCGCAGAGAAGAGACAGCTGGGAGTGGTGAGAGGGTGGGAGGGAAGGGTAGCCTTGGGGGAGCATCTCTTCAGGCACCTTGTGTGACCTCTCTCCGCTGTTGGGTGAACAAAACGGTTTGGAATTTGCTAATAAGATGTTGGCCTCCTCATTGACCCAGGCAGCCTAGCTCTCCCAGGAGGCAGAGCCTGGAAGATAAACAGTCCCGTTAATAATGATAGGGATGGAGGATGGCAGGTTAGATTTGTGCCAGGATCCATCCAGGGTGCAGAGGTACCAGACACCAGCCTTGACTCTCTCCACCTCCATGAATCTGAAGTCAGAAAAGACAGGTTCAAATCTTGCCTTTGCAGTTGATTGCAATCACTCACTTAAATGAGTGGTCTCTGAGGTCCTTTTTTCTCAAGATCTGTGATCTATGCATCTTCTCAGGGTTCTCCAGATTTCTCACCATCATCATCATCATCATCATCACCACTACCATAAAATAGTCTGTGGAGCAAGCTGTGGAAATGCTAGAAGGTTGCTATCACTGTACAGTAATTATAATTGTAATTGTAAGAGGTAGCTTCTCTTGAGTGAGGGGTCCTTGAAGGGCAAGAAGGATCTAGAAAGGTCAGGGTCTGTGTCTACACTGGCAGAGTAAAGGGAATAATTGAGGTAATGATCCACATAATTGGGATCAAAAGTTGACTTCAGGGGAAAAGAAAGTTCATCTGGGACTTCTTTTCATCCAAGCTGGTTGACTTCAGTGATTGAATAACCACCTAATTCTTCAATGATTTTGTTGAATTTGGAAGCAGTCAGCTGATGGTGGCTTTGTGTGTGTGTGTGTGTGTGTGTGTGTGTGTGTGTGTGTGTGTGTATGTGTTTGGAGATGTGTGCTTGGGGAGAGAGGAGACAGTGTCTTGATAACAAATGAGAGGCATCAGAACTTGTACACAGTGCCAGAAAATTCTCCATTTCAAATCTAGCCCTGGACACGTATTAACTATTCACTTTATTTCCCTGACTCAGTTTCCTCCTCTGTTAAATGAAAGGTTGGCTACCTAGTGGTCTAGATCCCTTCCTACTTCTAGAAGTGGAGGAAATGCTCTTGAATAGAACTGACAACCTAGGTCATTTGAGAAACATTTTTAAATGTGCCAGGCTCCCTACTAAGCTCTGGAAATAAGAAGAAAGATTAAAAAAAAAAAAAAAGCAGTCTTAGTTCTCAAGAAACCCATAGTCTCTGTCCAGGGAGAGATTTGTTTGAGGTTCTCTCCACCTTTTGCCATCATTATCCTTTGTCTCCCCTTTATTTCTTTGGTATAATACTCAGAACTGATCAAGTGTTTTGGAAACCTTAAAAAGTGATTTAGAAAAATCTATTACTACGATCACCTCTTTTTATTCTAATTTCATCAAGGGCATCCTAGGAATGGTCCTGGGACTATAGCAATTATCAGTTAATATAGCACTTTACATAGATTATCTCATGTGATCCTTAACATAGCCATTTAAGGTAGGTGCTGTTATTATTCCCATTTTAGAGATGGGGAACTGAGGCACAGAAATAAAATGACTCACCCAGAGTCATCAAGCTAGCATTTGAACTCAGAGTTCTGACTTCAAGCCAAGCATTCTTTCTACTGAATCACCCACCAGGTTCCTCTCCTGCTCTTATTATTTTATGTTTAACATTTTTGTGGTACAGGATCTTGATTCAAATCTCAATGCTGCTACTTGGTTCTTGGGTAACATTAAACAAATTCCTTCCCCTCTCTGCCCCTCGGTTATCTCATCTGAAAAAAATGAAGGAGTTGCCTTAAATGGTGTCTAAGATTCCACCTAGCTATGGTCCTGCTGGCTGTAAGTTCAAAGAGGGGAGATTCCCTAGGGAGCAACTAAGTGTCCTAGTGGTTAGAGAGCTGGGCCTGGAGTCAGGAAGCTATGACTTCAAATGTGGCTCAGATACCTCCTAGCTGCATGATCCTGGGCAAGTCACTTAACCTCTATCTGCCTCAGTTTCTTCAGCTGTAAAATGCCAATAATTAATGGCACCTAACTCTCAGGGTTGTTGTGAGGCTCAAATGAGACAATATTTGTATCCATCACATAAAGCAGGCACTTTAGAAAGGATTATTCTGCACTGCTGCTCCCATCTAGCCCTATATAAAGTTCTATACATACATGTCTTACTGGACCCTCCCAACCTCTTGAGGCAGGTATTACAGATACCATCTTTCTGTTTAGTTAGAACAGTGATGGAGGCTCAGAAATATGGCAGGTAGGTAGATAGAGCCTTTGATACTCATTTGATAGATGATACTAGACAGGTCTCTTCAATACATAATAAGAGGATCTGGTGCAGTATCATGTGTTGAGTCAGGAGGGCCTGAGTTCAAATCTAGCCTCAGGTGCTTAGTAATTACCTAGTTGTGTGACCTTGGGCAAGTCACTTAACCCCACTGCCTTGTAAAAACAAAAAACAATGTGATTCACTCATGGTCATACATTAAATAAATATCAGAGGCAGGATTTGAAACCAGGTCTTTTTGACTCACTTGTTCCCCTTTTTCCTGCATAGTATAATATGTCAAATGAGGATCAAAGGCCGAATTTGAATTCATGTCTTCCCTATTCCAAATCAAGTCCATTCTCCAAGTTTTATATAAACTTGTTTTTTTTTTCAGAGAAGGAAACTGAGATCTGGCAGGAGGAAGTGACTAGCCCAAGGTCATAGGACTGGTGGGGGCAGAGAGGGGACTCCAATCCTGGCCTCCTGACCACTCCCTAGCCCCTGAGACCCAGTGTTCTCTCCATCCATCAGCTGCTTTGCAGAGACAGGAAACTCATTCATCCCTTTTTAGAAGAGAGACAGCACCCTAGAGGCAGCCACCCTCCCTGCTGGCCAGGCTGGGTGGACACTAGCGGGGAATGACCCAGCCTCGCCTTCACGACACTAATTCTGTGCATAGACAAAAATACTTCGGCTTCAGAAAATTACACCCAGCACCCAGTACAGTGTTCTCCGGCTGCTCAGTTCAAAGGCAGTGTGTCTGACCAGCTCTCTTTAAGGTGCCACATGACTGGCTTTGGAGGCACTATTTTTAGGGACCCTTGCTTCCCCCAGAACGCATACCATTCTCTATTTCAATTATATCTGTTTTTTGGAGGCAAAATGTACAAATTAGTCTGTTCAGTACTCCCTAGAGGAGGGACGTGTAGGTGGCACCCAAATTAACTGACATTCGAGGCTCCACTGAGGAAAGAGAGGGAGAGACATTCTCTGTTCTTCATTGGGGGGGGGGGGAGGGCAGGGAAAGAGCTAACTGTAATGTTGGGAGACCAGGGTAAAATTGCAATTCAAAGGTGGAGTTCAGTCTGGCCTTCTTATAAACAAGCCTCATCCTCCTCCCTCCCAGCCAGTAGCATTCAGCTGCTAAAGAAAGAAACGTGAGAAGACTAATAGAGAGAGTGAGGGTCTGTTCAGCTGCTACAGTGGGGAGCTGGGGGCTTGTCCTGGGAGAATGATTGAGCCAACTTGAATATGGCTGAACAACTCTATTGAACAAAACTGATAGAGGGGAGCCTTGGGTTAGGATAACATTCGTGCCTCTCCTGTATCCTTGTACCCCTGAGCAACTTCCTTGTCCAATTTTATAATGTAGGGGACCTTGTGCCGCCACACTACATGTGAGTAGATTCAGAGCAGGACGACTCTTCCCAAAAGATTGGCTTATTGCCAAATCTGCTGTTTTTCTCCAAATCATTGGGGCCCCACCCTGACCTTGAACTGAAGGACTCTAGAGAGGGGTTACTTATTTCAGTCGATTCTGCAATTCCTTCTTTGCTAGAGAATGAACATGTGTTTTCTCATATCTGTCCATCCAGGATTAATCATCACTGTGACTCCACTTCCCTGTGATTTCCCCCACAGACCCTGCCAATAGTTCATTCCACCCTGGCCCTTGGAGCTCCTGGCTCCTCTTCTGAGTACAGATCTAGCAGATGTGTTAGGTATGGATGGAGGAATGCAGTAGGCCTCGGCGGTCTTCCTCCAGTATCAGAAGCCAAACCTCTATTCCAAATAGAACATTCCGGAGAATTAGAGAGAGGGGAAATAAAATAGGAGAAAAGGGATCTAAAGCACATGGAAGCTAAGTCTAGGAATGGTCAATATTGCTAAACCCTGCTAAACTGAGAATATCCCATTTATTCTGGGTTGGCTCCTTCTTCCTTTGTCACATAATGATATCATTAGCTCACATGCATGGTGTGCTTTAAAGTTGTATTATGTCACAAATATTATTCGATCGATTTTCTCAATAACCCTAGGAGGCAGGTGCTTTTATAACCCCCATTTTACAGATGAGGAAAGTGAGGCAGTAGGCAGTTACGTGACTTGCCCCAGAGTCAGAGAGACAATAAGTGTCTGAGGCTGGATTTGAGCCTGAGTTTTTCTGACTCCAGCTCATTTTATAGGTGAAGCAACTGAGGCAAATGGGATTAAGTGACTTGCCCAAGGTCACACAGCTAGTGTCTGAGGCCAGATTTAAACTTAGGAAGATGAATCTTCCTGATTACAAACTTGATGCTCTATCCACTGCACTGCCTAGCTGCCTGCTACATCACATAGCTGTCTTGTCTTTCCCTAGAGCAGGAGGGATATTAGGAACATAAGATCTCATCAGTAGTTTCTGTTTCAATGCCTCCCAAGGACCCAGAATTCTGCTGTTAAGGTGGGGAAATAGTCCTGATTTTCCTTGAGGAGAAAACAATACTAAACTAACCCCTCTGCACAATTTCTTTTCTTTTTCTTTTTTTAATTAGTATTTTATTTTTTCCAATTACACATAAAGATGGTTTTAAACATTCATTTTGATAAGATTTTGAGCTCCAAACTTTTCTCCTTCCTTCCTCCTCCTGCGTCCCCAAATAGTTAGTAATATGTATGCTCATGGTAAACATATTTCCACATTAGCCTGTTTTCACAAACATTTTTTGACTAGAACTTTACCACAAGTCTTTGAGAGAGAAATTATGATTGACACATCCACAGTTGAGAATCAGAAAGGCCTGGACCATACAACAAATGTCTGGGTCTGTGTGGATGTATATAGGTGTCCATGTGTATGTGTGGGCATGCCTGTATTTGTGTGAAGATATATAGGTATAATATTAATATATGTATATATGAGACAGGATTTGAACCTAAGTGCTTGACTCAGTAGTCTTCACCTTGAGGTTAAAGCTCTGCAAAAGATCCTCTATAAGACCTGGGTTCTTAAACTGGAGTCCATGAATAGATTTTGGATAGTCCATAAAGTTGGATGGGAAAAAAAGACATCTTTATTTTGACTAACCACTACCTAAAATTTAACATTTCCTTCAATTATGAATTTTTAAAAATCCCAGTCTGTGAAGGGGGCTATCGGCTTCCCCAAGACTGCCAAGGTCATGACCCTGTGCTTAAAGCAAACTCCATGGATGGAATCCAGATTCCTGTATAAGAGAACTGGAGGAAGAGGGGTTGGGTGGAGCTAGATGGCTCCTCCAATATCATCTAGTCCAACTATTTCATTTGACAGATGAGGAAACTGAGGCACAAAAAGGGACAATGTGCCTACATCACAAAGAGACAGGATTGACCCAAGTCATTTCACTTCAGAGACTTTAAAGTGCCCTTTTTTCACTGTATGATGCTAGGCAGGAAGCATGTGTACATGAGTACATATGTTCTGTATGTTGCATGTGCATAGTATGTGCCTGTGCTGTTTGCATGTATGTATGTTGTGTTGCAAGGTGTGTTGTATGTTGCTATGGGTGTTATGAATGTTACACATGCATCTGTATGTTGTGTGTTGTGACATGTGCCATATAGGTGGGTGCGATGCATGTTGTATGTGCATTATCCATGTGATATAGGAGCATTATGTTGCAGCATGTATACAAGGTATTTCTGTGTTGCATTGCACATATGTATACATGCACATGATATGACAGAATGTTTGTCTATTGTATTGTACATTACACACATGTGAAATGCATGCACTATAGATCCATGTGTATATGTGCGCTTGTGTGTCTCCAGGCATTATATGTATGTGTCTGTGTATTATATGTGTTTGTACATGTAGGGATCATGAAGAGTCAGGTAGACTGAAAAACAACTACAACTGAATGTGATATGGTGGACAGAGCATTAGAACCAGAATCAGGAAGCCCAAGGTTCAAATCCAGCCTCAGACACTATTGACTTGCCCTAGGGCAAGTCATTTAACATCCTTCTGCCTCGGATTCATTTTCATCCTCAAGAACTTTCACACACTAGGTAGTTATCAATTGCTCCTTCGATTGGATTGGATCCAGCTGGAATGAGAGCTCCCCTTATTGTGGAAACCCAGCCTCCCTTGGAATCATCCTTTGCTATCTTCTTACCAGGAGAAGATTTGACTTGACGCCACATTCCACTGATTTATCTCAGAATATTTCTTATATTTGCTCGCTCCATCTCCTGCATGCTGGCATGTCAGGTTATAACTCGTTGTGGGGGAGGGAGCGCCCAGGGAAGGGGAGAGAAGATGCCCAGTGAACCCAGCAGCTGTTGCCCAGACTCCTTGAGGCCCCTGTCTGTCTTAACATACTTGATAGCCTGCTTCATCAGGGTTCTCCAAGTGAGCCATGACTGGTCCCCCAACCAATAGCCTCAGGACGTCTCCAGAATTCCAAGTTACAAGAGTTTGTAGGATCTCAGATCAGAAGGTGGAAGGGACTTCAGAGACCTTCCAATGCAACTGTCTCATTTTACAGATGTGGAAAATCACACTCCAATTCTAGTGTCCTTTCCACTCTCCCACACTATCTTAGTCCAGTTTGAAGTAGACAAGACATTTATAGATGTCCCCCAACTTACAGGATTGCATGCTGCTACATATTTCTGAAATCCTAAAGTTGTTGTTTAGCCAATTTTCAGTCTTTATGACTTTATTTGGGATTTTCTTGGCAAAAGTTCTGGAGTGGTTCACCATTTCCTTCTCCTACTTATTTGACAGATGAGGAAACTGAGGCAAACATGGTTAAGTGATTTTCCCAGGGTCACACAGTTAATAAGTATCTGAGGCTGGATTTGAACTATATAACACAGTCGATAGGTGTGTTGTTATATTATCTATGCTAAATTGTTTGGCATAGACTATACCAAAGTTATGGAGATTTAGAGGACCAGACAGAGCTAGAATGGTCAGGGAAGGGTCCTTGAAGGAGAAGCTATGATGTGGATTTTGAAGGAAGATGGTAATAATAATAATGATGATGACAGCAATAGACATTTATATAGTGACTTAAAGATTGCAAAGTGCTTTCCCTATATTAACTGTACTCTGTCTTTAACAAAAATATGTCAGAATCAAGATTTTTGCTTGGATCGAGTTTCAGAAGGACAGGACTTTACTTACTATAATAATAGCTGATAGTATAAAACTCTTTGAGGTTTACAAAGCATAAATGTTAATTTATTTGATCCTCACAACATCTTTGTGCTGTGATTATCCCTCTTTTACAGATGAGGAAACTGAGGCAGGCAGCAGTTAAGTGGCTTGCTCAGTATCACACAATTAGTAAATGTCTGAGGCAGGAATTGAACTCAGTTCTTTATAAGTCCCTCAGCATACTCCTATGAAGTATCCAGGTCAGAAATTAATGCTCCCATTTGATAGGTGGCTAAGCTAAATTCCAAACAAGGGAAGTGTACCACTTCCAAGTGTCAACCTTTGAAGAAAGTCACCTTATCACTACTGAGTCTTCTCTTCTCCAGTCTAAATATCCTCGGTTCCTTCAAGTTTCCCTCATAGCGTTCCTAAAATGAGCCTTCTAGTACAACTCTCTTCCCTCATTTTGCAAAGGGGGTGACTGAGGTCCAGAGAATAGTATTCGCTACCTAGAAGGTCATGCAAACAATCAATGGCAGAGACATCTTCCAACTGCAAGGTGGCTAGGTGTTGCAATGGAAAGGGTCTGGAGACCTGAGTTTAAATCCAGCCTTATTCACTTACTAATATGTGTAATAATAGGCAAGTCCCTTGATAGGCATGTGGCATAATGGCTAGAGTGTTGGATGGAGAGTTGGGTTGACCTGAGTGCAAATTCCCTCATGGACACATAGACCTTGGGTGTCACTTTGGTAGATCACCTTAGTCAGTCTGTCTTACACTGGGTCTCAATTTTCTCATCAATTCCTTATCAATTGGACTTAAAAAAAAATTTTAGAAGGCAATGGGGTTAAGTGATTTGTCCAAGACTGGATTTGAATTTAGGTCGTGTCCTGTCTCCAGGGCCAGTATTCTGTCCACTGCACCTCTTAATTACTACCCCCCCAACTATGCCACCTAGCTGTGCCTGGATGGTAATTTCTAAGATCTTTTTCAAGTCTAAATCTACGAAGCCCCTGATTGTGTTAATTTTCCCAATTATAATAACGGCACCTGCCTTGCAGAATTTTTGTAAGGATCAAATGTTAACTATTATTAATGTTAACAATAATAGTAATAAATTATGACAGCAATACTAACAACATCCAACCTAGCTTGAAGCACAGGTTTGGCTACTGGCCGAGCTCAGTCCAAGATCACATACTAACATTCTGAACATTCCAAACCATCTTCGTCCTGGATTTACAGCCAGGCTGTCTGTAGGCTAGCTTGTTGGAAAGTAAAATCAGATCAAAAGGGTTTTGCTCTGCCTTCTTGTAAGAGAGGCACTTGCTCTGCCAAAGTACCTGTGAAAGGATCAGTTAAACACTAGGAATTTTGGTTCCTATTCAGTTTTCTCAGAGTTGATATGATCCACATGCAGAGGGTGTGCTGCAACGGAAAGAGTCCTGAATATGGAACAGGAGACAAGGATTCAAATGACTGCCACTTATGACTTAGGTGAAAGCAAGAAATCACTTGGGCCTCAATTTCTCCTTCTGTAAAATATGAGCCAATGGTATCATATAGCAGTTAAGAAAACTACCGTTGCATTAAATGAGAGCATACAATGTCCAGAATAAGGGAATGCATGGTTCCCTTGTCTTCTTCCTTCATTAGATCATATTGGATTGTTGTGTTCAGTTTTTGGTGTGACATTTTAGAAAAGACATTGATAAATTCGAGAAAGGTAGCCAGGAATGGTGAAAGAACTCAACTTCATACAATTGAAAGATCAGTTGAAGAGACTGGGGATGTTAGCCTGGAACAGAGAAGGCATAAGGAGGACTTGACTTTTCTCTTCAAGTGTATAAAGGGCTACCATGGGGAAGAGGGAATAGGCTTTTTCTGTTAGGCTCCAGTGGACAGAGTTAGGTGTAAAAGGTGAAAGTTTTAGAGAAGCATATTTGGACTTGATATGAGTAAAACATTGGCCCCAAAGTGGCCTCAAAGTGGAATGGAATGGAAAGGTAGAGGATTTCCCCTCCTCGGGAGATCTCCAGCAGAGCCTAGGTAAGCATGTCCCTTCCAACTGAAAATTCTGTGATTTAAATCAAAGACTGGGGGAAAGATGCCATATTGGTAATCTAAGTTACTAGCTATTTGATCTTATCAAGTCAGGACAAATCCTAAGCCTCCTTAGTGAGGTATTTTCCAGGCCTCACCTTACACATTTTTTCAAAACATTCTCTAGAATATAAGAGAGTTTCAAGTGAATTCCAGTAATTCCCAAGTCACATCCTGTTAACAGAGCAACATATTTTTTCCTTGTTATAGTGTGTATACTTAAGCAAAGTAACAGTAAAAAAAATTCACCCAAGTATCGAGTGATCTTACATGTTTCTTTCCTGGTGGGAATATAATTTCTAATTCAGAAGCTCCCCAAATCTCTAGAAAGTGTTTCATTGAAATTCTGCCACTGTCATGACTCACTTCCTTGACTTAGAAGTAGTGTAGTTCCATGAGGAGGACATTGATCTGAAAGGCCAAAGATCTGAAATCTATTCTCAACTGCGCAGTGTCAAGGCAATTATTACATTAGTTGATGTCTAAGGGCTGGCCCCTCCAGCTCTGACATTCTATGCTTAAAAAGCATGAGACCTGAGAGAATGTTATAGTGGAATGGATTTTTTTTGCTTTTTGCAAGGCAATGGAGTTAAGTGACTTGCCTAAGGTCATACAGCTAGCTAGGTAAGTATTATGTGTCTGAGGTCAAACCTGATCTCAGGTCCTCCTGACTTCAGGGTCAGTGCTCTATCCACTGCACCACCTAGCTGCTCCTAGTGAAATGGATTCTTAACCTAACACATTAATCCTGCTCATTGTACACATGGCTCCCTTATGGAGGGGCTCTTCATATGTCCTAAGTTTGACTCTGTTTGTTGATACCATTGGGCATGTCATGTGTCCCTAAATGGATTTAGCTGCTTGGTAGGTATTTTGTTCTCCCTTGGAGAAATGACTATCCACTTGTCAGAAATATTTTAAAAGGGATTCTTTTTTGCTTTTTTTTTCAGTTGTTCAACATTTATCCATTTGCAAAATTATAAGTTACACATTTTCCTACTACCCCCCCTTCCCTCCCCCCTTCCCCTTGGTAAAGTCTGGTAAAGTTAAACATGTACAACTTTGTGTTTCACATATTTACATATTAATCATTTTGTGTAAGAGGAATTAGTATTAAGGGAAAAGAAAGAAAACCAGGAGATAAGAGAAGGTTTTTAAAAATGAACATAGTATGCATTCAAATTCTTTGATATTTTTCCCCCCTGAATGTGAATGGCATTATCCATAATACCTCTCAGAGCTGTCCTTGATCTCTGAACTGCTGAGAGGCACTACATCCACCATAGTTATCAGCTCACAATGTTGTTGTTAATGTGTACAATGTTCTCTTAGCTGTGCTCCCTTTACTCAGCATCAGTTCATGTAATTCTTTCTATGCTTCTCTAAAGTCTTATCACCCATGGTTTTTTAATAAGACAATAGGACAATAGTACTCCATAACATTTATCTACCGTAATTTGTTCAGATATTCCCCAACTGATGGGTATCCCCTCAATTTCCAATTCTTTGCCACTACATAAAATATTTTAAAGGGGATTCTTGATCATGGAAGCGTGGTGCAAGAATACATTGGAGCTCCCTTCCCTCTCTGAGATTCTTAAATTCTAAGATCACTCAGCTAATAGGTAGCAGAGCTGAGCTGTTCAATGAATAATTTAATATAAATCCAGATTCTTATTCTTTGACACCATCTGACACATTTCTCTTTATTCCCCATGACAGATAACAGATAGTTTAGGAATATCATAGAATCATATTCCTAGAGTTGGGAAGGGCCTTCAAGGTCATTTATCCCTTTCGTTTTATAGATGGGAACCCTGAAGCATGGAGAGATTAAGGGATCTATCCAATGTCACAAAGAGGTGGGATTCAAATACAGATCCCCTGACCCCAAATCCAGTGCTCTTTGCCACTGTACTCCCACTGACAATTCCCACGAGAAACACTTCTTAGCCATAGACAAGTAAGACAAGTTAGTTTCATTTTTCTCATCTGTAAAATGAGAACAATCAGTATTTATGAAATGCTCATTGTAGGCACTATACATGTGCAGAGGATACAATGACAAATTCATGATAATAATAATTGTGATAATAAAAATAGTAGCTAGCACACAATGCTTTAACTTACAAGCTGCTTTATGTCTATTATCTCCTTTATATGTATATTTTCTCCTTTAATCCTCTCATTTACTCTCTGAGGTATTTGTTTTTATCTCCATTTTATAAGTGACCTAGGGGCAGCTAGGTGCAGTAGATAGAGCACCACTGGCCCTGGAATCAGGAGGACCTGAGTTCAAATCCGACCTCAGACACTTAAAATTACCTAACTGTGTGGCCTTGGGCAAGCTACTTAACCCCATTGCCTTGCTAAAAACCAAAAAAACAAAATGTGGCCTGCCTGGGGTCTCACAGTTCTTGCCCCCAATAATCTTGCATTTTGTTGGGAGAAATGACATGTACATATAGAGCTATAAGCAAAATAAGTGCAAAACAATTTGAAAATTAGGGCTAACTGGTAACTAGGACATTAGAACATTAGGAATTTCTTATAGAAGATAGTACTTGAGTTAAATTTTGAAGGAAACTAGAAATTATAATCATCATCATCATCATCATCATCATCATTGAGGAAGCTAGGTGGATCAGAAAACCTGAGTTCAAATCCAGCCTTAGATACTTACTAGTTGTATGACCCTGCGTAAGTCACTTAACCTCCGTTTTCCTAATCCACTGGAGAAGGTATGGCAAACCACCCCAATATTTTTGCCAAGAAAACCCCACAAAGGATCATGAAGAGTTGGACATGACTGAATAACAACAACAAAGTAATAATAATAGTTAATGTTTGTATAGTACTTTATCACCTACAAAATTTTCTCCATATGTTATTTTATTTGTGCCATACAACCACCCTGGGAGAAAGGCTATGCCATTCTCTAATTTTATAGAAAATGAAATTGAAAGTGGAAGAAATATAATGACTAGCCCAAGGTATCATAGCTAGAAGAGATTTGAACTTGGGTTTCCACAACTGCAGAGACAGATGGTTCAGTGGAAAGAGTGCTGGGTCTAGAGTTCAAATTTGACCCCAGATAGTTACTAGTTGTATGACTCTGGGCAAGCCACTTTAACCTGTGTTTGCCTTAATCCACTGGAAAGGGAACTGACAAATCACTGTACAATCTTTGCCCAGAAAACTATATGGATGAGATATGGTCCACAGAGTCACAAAGTGTCAGACGTGATTCAGCAACAAGAACTGTCCAACTGCAAACTTAATGTTCTATCTACTACAGTACAACTCAGACGATGATGCCGATGAGAGTATTAGTAGTAGTAATAATAATAATAATAATATTGATAATAGTAATAATAGTTTTTCGAGTACCTACCTCACGTGGTCTTTGTGAGATTCAAAAAAAAAGACAATAGATATGAAATAAAGTTGAAGAGGTTACTCCTACATTTAAACAAAATGTTCAAAGTCAATGGAATTGTTCTCAGAACAACACTCCCTCAGGGCTTTCTGCATGGCCGCTTCCAGCCCTGGACCCTTACAAGAGGCTTCATCAAATTCGAACATGTAGATACTAGAAAAACCAGTGTCATGTCCAGAAATCAACGTTGCCTTATCTGTGTCCTTAGCTCTGAAATGGTGACATTTGAATTTTCCAAGGGCGTTAAAATGGAAATAGTGTACACATTCCATCAGGTCTTCTGACCTGACTGGACAAATGGAGGGTTGATTGATCTTGACACAACGTTTGGGGCATATTACTTCCTATTACCAAAAAGTTGGGAAAGAAAGTGAATTTCCAGGGTTCTCCTTTTATACAGAATCAAAGGTATTCCAAGTTGGAAGGATCCAAAAGTCAAATACTTGAATCTATGCATCTACTTGAAAAATAGTCCCCTTTATGAAAAATCCAACAAGTAGTCATCTAACCTCTGTTTGAGACCTCCATTGAGGGAGAAATGAAAGCCAGAGGACTTTGTTACTTATTATATGACCTTGAGCAAGTTCCTTCTTTTTTTAAATTTTTTAAAAAAATATATAAATATTTTATCTGTTTTTCTAATTACATACAATGGTAGTTTCTACCAATCACTTTTTTTTTGCAAGGTTTTGAATTTTTCTTTCTCCTTCCCTCCCTTCCCTCCTTCCTCCCTCTAGCATAAGGCACTCTGATATATTCCTTACATTTGCTTCCATGATATGAATAGATCCAAATTGAATGTGCTGATGGAAGAAACAGATTCAAAAGGAAGAAAGAAAACATTAGAGATAGCAAAATTACATAATACATATGGCAACTTTTAGAAATCAAAGATAATAATCTTTGGTCTTCATTTAAACTCCACAGTTCTTTCTCTGGATACAGATGGTATTCTCCATCACAGATCCCCTAAAATTGTCCCTGATTATTGCACTGATGGAGTAAGCAAGTCCATCAGAGTTGATCAACACCCCATGTTTTTGTTAAGGGATATAATGTTCTTCTGGTTCTGCTCATCTCACTCAGCAACAGCTCTTTCAAATCTTTCCAGGCTTTTCTGAAATCCCATCCCTCACGATTTCTTAAACTGTTCCATCACATATGTATTCCACAATTTGTTCATCCATTTCCCAATTGATGGGCATCCCCTCAATTTCCAGCTTTTTTCCACTAGAAACAGAGCTGCTGTGAACTTTGGGCAAGTTTCTTAACTTCAATTGCCTCATCTGCAAAAAAGGACGGGTTGATTTAGATAACTTCCAATGTCCTATCTTGTTTCAAATCTATGTTTCTCTGGGTTCTACTCAGAGACAGCATTAATTGCAAGACAGTTTTTCTTTCTATCAAGTCCAATTTTGTCATCAATCGATCCTTGTTCTGCCTTTCCAGACCATATAGAACAGGCTGATGCCCTCTTTCCATGTGATAGCTCTCTAAGGAACTGAAGGCAGCTACCAGTTTTCCCTTGAACCTTCTCTTTTACAGACTGAACATTTTAACATCCTTCAGTTGTTTGAACTAGACAGCCTTCCCCATCCTATTTGTCTTTCTCTGGAGGATTTTAGACTCATCTGTCTAGAGTTTAAAGGGATCTTATAGTTCATCTAGTCCCAACCATGGGGTATTTGGAAGTACTTGGAATGGGGGTGAGGTAAACATTGGCTTATCATTAACTCTAGAATATCAAATTCAGTATGAAAAACTTTTGGTGGGGACATAGGAAGAGACAAAGCATATGATTGACTGGTTTGTCCCTTGATGGATTTGAGGTGACAGCATTACAGATCCTAGATAAAGGCATCAATGTCCTAGGCTTTTACAGATGGGGAAGTTGAGGTCCAGTAAGATAGATTTACTTGCCCAAGGTCACATCATAGTAAGCAGAATAAGGATTTAAATCTAGATCCTGTGATTTCAAAGCCAGCACTCTTTAGCTTCTATCAGTGTCATTTCCAAAATGTGATCCCCAGAATTAAACACAATACTAGAGCTGTGACCTGACCAGGATTCTGCTTTTTCAACATTGTTTGTTAAACTAATTCTGGGAAAGCAATCTAGTCATTTCTCACCTATTCATACTCCTTAAGGAACAGTATCAAAGGAGATATTGAGAACGGAAAACAATCCAAATGATAAGAGAGATTCTCAACCTTTTTGAATATGACAATCCCTGTTTACACATCAACAAATTTCATATATATCTCTACATGGTAATAGCTGTTTTATTAGTAAACCTATACAGTCTACCAGCAACATGCCAGGCAAATGAATCTCTTCCATCTTAATTGTCTTAGGAAAATTCTGAAAATCATTTGGTGAGTTAAGATAGTGGACATCGAGTTCCTCTCTTAAGTTGAACTTCTCTTGATGTGCCCATATCAAAGAAGGTGTTCTGCTCTCTTAGTAGAGAATTACAATATTCAAAAGAAATGTGAAATACACCCATTTAGAGCCATCTCCATTTCAAAATTTTTATATGAACTATTTATGCTTAAACTGTGGTAGAGCCTTCCAAGCTCACATTGGTCTGATCAGCCACAGTTGGACATACTGTCCCCTGACCTCAGCATTCTGATGTCATTTTGGCCCTCTTTGAGCGTGAAGGACAACAACCACCATTTTGACCTCAAGATTCTTTTCAAGTGTGAAGGATGAACAGCAATAGTATCCATCAATATCAAATCATTATCACTATTTATTAGCTAAGAAAATACATCATGAGAACATGATTCAGTGGATAAAATTTAGGGATTGGAGTCAGAAGGAGCTGAGTTAAAATCTGGCCTTGCTACTGTCTTGTTATAAGGACTTTAAGTGAATCACTTAATCTTTGTAAGTCTTAGTTTCTTCATCTGGCTATTAGGAGACTTAAATGAGATAAGGCATGTAGAGCATTTATAAATCTTAAAAACTATATGCTTGGTATCAATAATTACTAATTTTGATAACAATTACTATTATATTTATAATGAAATTATATATTGACAACACAGTTTAAAAGTAGAAAGAGTATAGAACTTGGAACCTGAAGAAATGAGACTGAATTTGATTTCAGCCACTCTCTCATTGTGTGAACCTGGGCAAATCACTCAACCTGTCAGTTAACTCATCTGAAAAATGGGGATGCTATCTGTACCATCTACTTCTTAGGGCTATTGGAAGGCTCAACTGAAAGAATATATAATAAAGAGTTTTGTCATTTTTAGAAAGTCCCATAAATGTCTTTTTGTAGTTTTTATTATTATCCTGACAAAGCTATAAATTCAGCAATGATCAAAATGTATTTGTCTTTTACTTATTACAGCAGTAAAAACACATTTGAAAAATAAGGTTTGCTTCATGTGTAAGGCATATTGTGTATTCAGTCTATATAAGGGTTATTTACTAAATAAAGATCAAAAAGGAACTTCTTGGCATTATATACATCGGTACACTCCTTGCAATACCTTCTCAGGAGCCCACAGGTGGGCAACCACTGCCCTTGGGTTGGACTTCATGTCCTCTGAGGTCCCTTCCAACTTTGAAATGCTATGAATCTGTGAATGCAACATATTGTGTGATTTGAAGGAACAGAAAGTTTACTGGGGCCAAAAATCAAAACTAGTTTATATTCCCAGAGATTCACCAAATGGTTAGCCAGTCCAGGGCTAAATTTTCCATAATCCCTAATGTCCATTGTCTCCATGCTGCAATTTGAAAGTTGTCTGTATTAGCCATAGGAGTACTTTGGATTCATGTGGTCATTTACCTAAAATCTGTGGAAAGACTTTAAAGGTGAAGCCATTAGCATCCACAACTCCAGGTCTGGAGACAGTGGTCAAATTGGCAGCCATCATCAAAGAAGGGTGTTCCTTGAACCAAGACTCTAGGGGACTCTGTACCAACCCATCAGAGAGCAATGACAGACCTCTGTGGTGTGGCTGGTCCAGCCTATGAGGTAGAGTTAATGGTGCAGAAGATTTGTCATTTAGCATCAAGTCACATATCTTCCAACTTCCAAAAACATCTTTAACATTATGTGAATTGGGGCGACTAGGTGGTGCAGTGGATAGAGCACTGGCCCTGGAGTCAGGAGGA
Source organism: Macrotis lagotis (assembly GCF_037893015.1). Classification (NCBI taxonomy): domain Eukaryota; kingdom Metazoa; phylum Chordata; class Mammalia; order Peramelemorphia; family Peramelidae; genus Macrotis; species Macrotis lagotis. The sequence goes on along the minus strand of NC_133658.1, from coordinate 879,763,057 downwards.
CCTGGGTTCAAATTCGGCCTCAGTCACTTAATCATTACCTAGTTGTGTGACCTTGGGCAAACCACTTAATCCCATTGCCTTGCAAAAAAACCAACAAAACCTAAAAACCTAAAAACATTATGTGAATTCTCCTGTAGAACTCTACTTTGGGCTCCTCATTATTGGAAATCTTGAAGCAAAGGCTAATTGGTGGTCTCTAAATTTATTCTTTTTGAAGCACCTCTATTAGTAAAAAATAAAATTTGATTATGGATTCTAATAGATATGTTTATTTTAAATTATATATATGTACTTATCATATAATTGTACTAATTATATAATTAATTATAAATTATATTAATAAATTATAGGGGCAGCTAGGTGGCACAGTGGATAAAGCACCAGCCCTGGAGTCAGGAGTACCTGGGTTCAAATCCAGTCTCAGACACTTAATAATTACCTAGCTGTGTGGCCTTGGGCAAGCCACTTAACCCCATTTGCCTTGCAAAAACCTAAAAAAAAATTATAAAACTTTCACAAAAAATAAAATTAAAAAATGATGGAATAAAGATAAAATAATATTTGATCTTGGAGGTGGCAGGAAGCCAATGGGGTTTATTGAATAAAGAAATGACATAACCAAACCTGGACTTTGACAGCTGTGCAGAAGATGTATTTGAGAGAGGGAGAGACTTAAGGCAGGGAGCTTATAGGAAGCTATAGTAATAGTCTGGACAAGGAGTGATGAAGCTCTGTGAATAGAGACAAGGGGAAAATCTCAAATACATAAGGATAGAAGTGATTAGTCTTAGCAAGAGACTGTCTATGTGAGCTGAGAGTGAGTAAGGAATTAAGGATGACACATAGATTGTCCAGAAGAGTACCTAGAGGACTGGAAGGATGTTGGTAGCCTCAATAGTTATAGAGAAGTTTGAAAGGGGAGAAAAGATAATATCTTGAGCTCTTTGATCCAGACCACAAGCCATTCACACACCTGTTGATTCTGTGAAACTCACTCTGTCCCATCCAAAATGAAAAAAAGGAGCAACCAAGACTCCTACTCACTGACTCACCTCTCTCTGAGGAATATTGATAGCTATTTCACCACCAAACATGCATACCTGGGAAAGCAGCTAGATGGTGCAATGGATAGAGCACTAGCTTGGAGTCAGAAGGACAGGAGTTCAAATCCAGTCTCAGACACTTGCCACTTACTGGCTGTGTGACCTTGGGCAATTAACTTAACCCTGACTACCTCACATCCAGGGTCATCCCCAGTCATCCTGATTCATATCGGGCCACTGGACCCAGTTGACTCTGGAGGAGAAAGTAAAGCTGGGGACTTAGCACAACCCCCTCACTCAAATTCAATTCACATGCTTTTCATGGCATCAACTCCCTGATGTCGAAAATGAAGGACAAATATTATGCCTCAGAATTCAGTTTTAAAGAATAACTTGGGAATTAGATCATTGACAATCAAATCATTCAACAAGCTATTGATGAATGTTGGCTATATAAGGACAAGAGTGAAAATCTTTCCCCTCAAGAAGTTTGTAACCGAGGGGAAAGATAATAGATTTAAAACTATACAAAATATATATATACAGATACAATATAAATGCAATATAATTTGGGATTTGGTGAGGATGGGAAGGAACTGGCATCTAGGAAAGGCCTCATGTGAGGAGGCGTCCTTTGATTCCATGCTCTTGACCTTTCTCCAACATTTAATCCTGGAGGGAATGAGGAAGTCAATGAATATTGTTTTTGTTTGTCATCCTGAATCCAGATAAACAACCAGAATAAGCCAGAGATAATCAAAAGCCTTTTAAAGGAAACAAACCCAAATCTATTTTATTTCACGAAAATTCTTAAATGGTTTCTGGGCTGTTTGATCCATCATCGTCACAGTCTGATTTGTTGTAGTTGGAAAGACTGAAGAGGACAGCAGATGTAGCATTTCAGTAACCTAAAAATCACTGCCTTGATCTGCTGATGAACCAACAGGTCTGCTTCCTTAACTTCCAGGATGCCTTATTACATGGAAAAATGACACATTTAGGTTGGCACAGAGCTTAGAGATTCCCCCCCCCCTTTTTTTGTAAGTTTAACCACAAGATGTTTAAATATTCAAAATAGTTTCAGAATAACATCCACATTGCACAGACATAAAAACATGTCCTGCTGCTGTTCCATTATGAAGTAGGGGGTCTAACAGCAATGGGATTGGAATTCAGACACTCACCCTCATGTGATGATCCAAAATGAGGTCAGGGCCAGCTGCCCAGATGCTAAAAAAGGGGTTCTAAACCTATGATCTATCATGGATGCCTCTGGAAGCCAAGTAAAGACTATGGCCTTTAGAATAATGTTTTATGGGCTTCAGAATCATATTTAATACACAAAAAATTAAAGTGCATTGTATTACAAAGGAAACCAGTTAAAATGAAATAGAGTTATTAAAGTTGTTTTTATTTAAACAAGTTAGAAATCTATCCATGGACCCCAGGTTAAGAACTCCTGGCCTAAAGAGATTGAGGGAATATCAGGAAAATGAAAGGCAAGTATCTTGATGAGAACAATGGCCAGAAACCAATTGTCAATAAACAAGTATTAAGCGTCTATGTGTGAGATACTACCTTCACTAAAGCAGGGCAACTTGGGATAATGAATACCATTGTATCTCTATACACAGATCTGAATTTGAATGCCTATCTGGGACAAATCCCTTCCCCAGTTTGGACCTGAGTTTTCTCATCTATAAAATAAGGAGTTTAGATTAACTGACCTTGAAGATTTCTCCCAGGTGTTCTAGTCTCTGTGTCCAACTCTGCCTACCTTGCTTATATGAAATGGATTAAAAAATTTTCCTGTCTACAGTTTATATTTTTCTTAAAATCAAATATTCACATCTGAGACATAGTTTATTGAGAGTACAAAGAGTGTTGGACTTTTTAAGACAGAAGGCACTTGGAATCAAATCTTACTTCTGGCACCTTTTAGGGATGTGACCATCAATGAGTAATTTTCACATATCTGATCCTCAGTTTTCCTGTATATGAAATGCAAAATAACAGTTCCCAGAATACCTACCTCACTGGGTCATTTTGATGCTCAAATGGGTTACTGTGTGTCACATTTTATATTACATTTTATAAATGTCAGCTATTATTTTCTGACTCCTAATCCTTGAATCATTTCCTTGCCCTCACTCCCAGAGTTTCCATCAGGGATTTATGATCTTCAGGAAAACTCTTTAGAAACAACAGTATAAAGGGCCTCAGTGACACATTCCTTTTTTAAAAACAAAAGGCTTTTCTGGCTTCCACGTTGCTGGTTCTTGTTAAATTGGATTTTCAATGATTCGATTTCCCTGAAATTCCCACCCTATATGAGTCCATCCAGCTTCAAACTCTTCATTTTACAGGTGAGGTAAGTAAAGAGCGAGAGGGAAGGCACACTCATCTAATAGTCATATCTTCTTGAGTGCAGTTAATAATATTAAGCATGGGGAATGGGTTACAGACAGCATTTGGAGAAAAAGTTGAGCCATATGAAGCAGCTGGAAGAAGAATGATGAATCTGTCTGGAGTATCCGGATCCTGTCGAAATTCTTGTTTGCCAGTCATTGGGAAGGTGGACTAAGATGGGAATAGACACAACTGCCTCAGGCATTACCTTAGAGAAGAGGCTGAAGAAAGAAATCATTCTGGGAGGCACTGGTCTGCTTCTCAGAACTACCAGAGTGACATTCTTAGATACTTAGAAACTGAATCAAAGAGTGTCAGGTTGGGAGGGCCCTTAGAACCTAATGTCTGAGCTGGGAGGGCCCTTAGAACACGGAATATCAGAACTTACAGAGACCTTAGAAACCTTCTGTTCCAACCTGTCCTACCTGATTTTAAACTGTAGACCAGAGAATGTAGCAATCAAGTTATTACTCATCCCAGATCTCAATGGCAAAGACCCAGCTCCTTTGATTCCCAGAATAGCTCTTTCCTATGATACCACCTAGCTCTTTGCCTATTTTTGTTGAGCCTTTGGAAATACTTACTGTGCCAACTTTGAGATATGCATGCTCTGAGCCACCCAGAAAAGATTTAGGGTCCTGCCTGGTTGACCTTGTCCTTGCACCCCTCTCCCCTATGTTCTCTTCATGGGTTGCTGGGAGCCCTGCAGCCACTCCTCACTGATCCCACCAACGGTCAAGCTATGAGAGGCACAAGAAAAGAGGTCTGTATTGAGGAAAGACCAGAGATGCTGGAAGCAACCCAGGCAGAGGATGACAAAGAGAGTTCTGTTGTGGACAAGGAGCCATTCCTAGCATCCTGGATAAAGTCAACTTCAGCTTAATCCTCAGCCTGAATGATATCTCCTGTGTCAGGAGGACTGGTTCTTGGGAGATGAAGGCAGGCCCTCATTCAGACCAAGTTTGTTTCAAAAACAACAGCTGGCTGCAGCAGTGACTTCGTACAATCTCCAGGCAAGTTGGAGAACTTCTAGACATGAAAAGGGAACATGGCCCAGACAGCAAGGGGAATTCTTAAAGTATTCATCCAAGAAGAGGGTTTAGATCTGAAAGAGATCCCAGAGGCTATCTGGCCCAGCTCCATTTTACAGATGGAGAAACTGAGGCCAGAAGAAATGCATTGACTTATAGACTCATAGATTTAGATTTAGAAGAGATCTCAGAGACCAGTTAGGCAAGTCCTTTCATTTTATAGATAAAGAAACTAAGGCTGGAAAGATTAATTGGTTTACATGATTATAGAATTTGAGTTACAAGGGACCCCAGAAGCTATTTTATAGAACTTAGTCCCAGAGTGAATTAACAAGTTGTTTGTGATCACATGACAAAGGTAGGTTTCAAAATCCAGTTTCCTGACTCCAAATCCAATGGTCTTTCCCACTGTGCTGGTTTTTGTTTCTCTAGTAGCAAGAGTTCTTAATCTGGGATCCACAAACTTAAAAAAAAGTTTTATAAGAATTTTCCAATAAAGTTGGTTTCCTTGTAACTCTATGTATTTTTATGCATTTAAAAAGATTGTTCTGAGAGGAGAACCCTCCGGACATTCAAAGGGGTTCATAACACAGAAAAGGTTAAGAACCTCTGCCTTTGAGATTGAATTCCTTGTAAGTGTCTAAAACCCTCTTTAAGGATCAAAGATTTACAGCTGAAAGGGACCTGAGGTGTCACCTAATCTAAGTCCTTCATTTTACAGAAGTAGGAACTGAGGTCCAGGATCCCTCAAGGAAGAAGCATCTCGTCTGGGAGTGAAACCCCAGATCTTCTGGAACCCAAGTGCAGTGCTGTATTTGCTCTATCAGGATGCATTTTCTCATCTCAGAACCAGGAAGAACATTATACATCATCTAAATCCATCTTCATCATTTTCTTTTTTTTTTTAATTTAAGGCAATGGGCTTAAGTGACTTGCCCAAGGTCACACAGCTAGGCAATTATTAAATGTCTGAGATCGGATTTGAATTCAGGTCCTCCTGACTCCGGGGCCAGTGCTCTATCCACTGTGCCACCTAACTATCCCTCATCTTCATCATTTTCTCAAGAAATTGGTATAGTGAGTGAGGAAGTAATTGGCCTAAATCATATAGAAAGTTAGTGGAAGAGCTGAGAACAAGTGCTTCCTTCATAACAGAACTATGAGATGGGTAATACCAATACTATGATCTCTATTTTACAGATGAAGAGACTTAGGGTCAGAGTGCTTCAGGGGTTTGTCTAGAGTACACAATCAGTAAGAACCAGAGCTTGGCCTCACATCTAGATCTTCTGACTCAGTTTAGCATGATTTTTCAGTACTGTAGAAGTCTAGTCTGAATTAGTAAGCATCCTGGATTGCAGAAAATATTCAAGAAATGTCATTACTTTCAAGGACATATACTAATGTAAACTTGGATAATAGGGATTCCAAGCAGAGGTCTTCAGGGACCTATGTTAGTGAACAGATCAGTTATTCTTTTTTTTTTAAGGTTTTTTTTTTCCGCAAGGCAATGGGGTTAAGTGACTTGCCCAAGGCCACACAGTTAGGTAATTAAGTGTCTGAGGCTGGATTTGAACTCAGGTACTCCTGACTCCAAGGCCAGTGCTCTATCCACTGCGCCACCTAGCTGCCCCAGATCAATTATTCTCAAGTAAGATTTTCAGGCAAATAAATTTTGCTAAGATATTAGAAAAGTTTATTCTCAAATGACTCCTCCCTGTACAATCATATTCACTTCTAATGCTTTTCTCATTAAAATTATTTCACATTTAATTCAACAAAAGGGGTAGCATAGTGGAAAATGTGTTAAATTGGGGTTTAAAAAGTTTGGGTTGGAATTATGACTATCATACCCCTATTTGACTTGGCTATATGTTTTTGTCTTCCTTAACCCCAGATTCTTCATTTTCAAAATGAGGGGGTTGGATTAGATGATTTCTGAGACAATTCAGCTATAGATCTAAGACTCTGAGATCTCATGATCCTAAATCAAGACATTGGAAACTCAAATCAGAAAAAGGACTTGGAATTTTAGAGAGACCAAAAAAGAACGTTGGTCTGAAACTCATTAAAATAATCAACAGTTCAAAATTAGAACTTTAGGAAAGAATATTGGACTCAAACTGGAAAATTTCCATGAGATATCACCTATATACAAAGACTGAATGGGGCATGGGGGGCTGGAATGACTGGATGGACCTTGGATGCTAACATGTGTGTCCAAGGTTTATTTGGGTGTTGATGTTCTTGGAAGCATCTAGGGTACTTGTTTTGTTTTGCTTTGTTTTGTTTTAATGAAGAAAAATGGTTTTGAGCATGAAAGCTCCACTGTACAATCCAAAATACACACTGGTGAGGAAAAAGATGGAAAGGCAGACTGAAATCTGGCAGCTGTGGCTCAGTAGGAACCTCTAATGCCAAGACAACAGGGACTATTGTCTTTGAGGGATGGGTTGGGATCTCTCATTAAGTGCAACTTTCCCATGAAGCCAAGAGAAAGGGAGGGCAAGGAAACAAAAGGAACACCCCCTAATCCTGTCTGTCATTCAGCAACTTGCCTTTGTCTATCCAGAGTTGAAGTTTTTTACTGAATGTGTTACAGGAGGTGAAAGAGCAGAGAGAGTAAAAACCAGACCTCCCAGCAGAGTTTCCTAGGCTGGTATTTTTAACCTACTCCATCCTATATCTGAATTGAAAACAATGGATATATGTATGTGTTTATGATTGCCTACATGTGTTATATCATATGCATATATATATAGTTTTGTGGAATATGCATATATTTAGATATAGATGTGTATGTGTTCTATAGGTATATTGTGTAAATTTGCACACATATGTAGGTATGTAGTGTGTGCATACATTTATGGGTAGTGTATACATGTGCATGTGTGTGAGTGTGTATGCATTTGTGTTCACTGCTTTTAGGTATGTGGATAGTATGTGATATGCTCTAGATATGAGAGGCAATATGGTATAATAATAATTCATATTTATTTAGCACTAAAAGGTTTGCAAAGTATTTTACATTTCACATTTATTATCTTAGGAACCTAGATTTAGAGGACAAAAGACCCTTAGAGATCATATGGTCCCCCTCATTTTCACAGATAAAGAATCTAAGTTCCAGAAAGGCTAAGCCACCTCCTAACCTAGGTCTCCAGGATTCAGACATAGATTCTCTGAATACACACTCAGTGGTCATTGCACACTGCCTACTTTGAGGAAACTGATGAATGAAAGTTAAAGTAATATTTTTGTGTTCATATAACTAGCAGGCATCAGAGACAACATACTTTGTTTTTTTCCCCAAGATTTTAATTTTTTTCTTTTTATTCCAAACTTGACAAATTCCAACAAGCACGAACACTTCCAAATACAAAGAAGAGAAAAAATAGAATTGTAATTTGGAACTTCATATGTGTTGATCTGTTGTGTACAGCTTGTAGTTAAGTAGGTAACAAATTCAACCAACCCCAGGTTTTCCTGACTGTGAGTCCATCATTTCATCAAGCAGGGCTCATAGGATTCTAGGATCATAGTCTGGAAGGGAAGTCCAAGGTCCTCAATTCTCTCATTTTTCAGATTAAGAAACTGAGGACCCAGGGAGGCAAAGGAACTTTCTCAAACTCACACAGGGAATAAGTGACAAGAACCAGGATTTAAACTTGAGCCTGGAGATCCAAGTTCAAGGGCTTTTTTTTTGCATGGCATTTCCATATATCTATGCCCATTTATCTGTGTATATTTCTATAAATTTGCATTTTTCTATTGATGTTTCTGTGCTATTTGGGAGCTGACAAGTCACCACAGAATAGCTCCAGAAAATACTTTTAAAAATTCATTGTTTGGAATGACAACCTCAGAACTCTAGTTCTGAAAAGGAGGGCAACAAGATGCTTGGCTTCTTAATAAAGGGTCCTTGTCTGCCAAGGAGCTATTCTGCTCCCCTCCTCCCCCCAGCCCACAGCTCGACTAGACATTTGTCTTCAATAGGCCCCATCAATCCCTCCAGCAGTCAAACCTTGACCTCCAGTGAATGGGGATGGGGGGGAGGGAAGAGGAGGGAAGCCATCCCTGGGGCCTAACAATTATTTGACTATGGCTTCTGGTGAAACCCTTCCCCTCAGAGACTACAAATAAACCCACACTCCCAGATGTCTTATCCCATGCCATCCATCTTCAGGGATGGGGATTTAGAGCATCGAATGCAAAATGAAAAGCAGTGACAGGGAGGAAGGACTCCAGAGACTTTGTTCCTTCATACGCTGCCAGAAAAGTTCCAATCAAATATTTATTAGTTCTTGTCTTGGGCTTGGCTGTCTGCGAGCATATTTATAAGGGAAGCGGGTGGGGGGGGAGATGTCTTTCAATGGACAGAGGTGCTAACAGTCTCAGAGTCCAGCTGTCCTTCCATGACTCATTGAGATCTCCAAACAGCCCCTTCCCCTCCCCCTCAAGGCACGTGGTTTCTCTCCTATTTTGCAAGATGCTTTGGTCATGGGATTTCGGGAACCTGCCCCATGCTGGGGAGGGGGCTGGGGCTCATGAGTCCGACTGTTAACTCTTCAAGTGGATACATGTTGTGTGAGTTTTGAAATTGTAAAATGATTCTTCTTTCACAACATGATTAATCCGAATCTCTGTTCAGCCTGGTTATACGTGTATAGCCTCCATCAGATGGCTTTCTCTCTCAGAGGGAGAGGAGACAAAAGGAAGGAGGGAGAAAAATGTAAAACTCAAAACCTTGCCAAAAAATGATTGTGGAAAACTACCATTATATATAGTTGGAAAATAAAGTATTAAAAAGAAAATGTAAAATCAGTCATTTAACATAGGAAGGGATGTTGGAAGTCATTAAGTCTAAATCCCTCATTATACTGATAAGGACACTGGAGTGACTTACCCAGGATCATGTCAGGGGGAAGTGAGATTTTTAACTCAGACCTTGATTCCAAGGCTATATGCCATGCTATCTTTCAAAGACCTGGGAAAGTCATCTGTCATTATATATAAGGGATCAACAGACTTGCCTGTAATTTCTAAGAACAGTCACTGACTCTATGGTTAGGGTCTCATTTTTCTCTCCCATGTGTGGGAGGAGAATGACAAGAGGATTCAAGCCTTCCATGCCAGGAATCAGGGTAGTGACCAAATGGAGCCAGTGAAAAGCTAAGGCCAAAGAGTAATTTTTGTTTTCTCCCAGTAAAATATTAATTCTTGAGGACATGTACTATTTAATTTTTGTCTGCATCCCCAGAGCTTAGCACATAGTTGATACTTAATAAATAGGGGCAACTAGATGGTGCAGTGGATAGAGCACTGACCTTGAAGTCAGGAAAATAGGAGTTCGAATCCAGGCTCAGAAACTTACTACCTGTGTGACCTTGGACAAGTCACTTAACCCCGATTGCCTCACATCCAAGGTCCATCTCCGGTTGTCCTGGTTCATATCTGGCCACTGGGCAGCCCATACTAGCACAGCGACCCCCCCCCCCCAAACCATGTTGTCATGGTCTTCAAAAATGAAGGATAAACATTATGTATTGAATTTCATTGATCTGAAGGTAGAGCTATTAGCTAGGAATTTCAGTTGATATGAGCAAGATGTTGGGATGCAATGTGGAATTGTGGGTGACAGTTGGAAAAGAGATGGGGTGGGAATCCAAGATAGTAAGTTGCAAAACAATTGAGTCAGAAGGCAATGTAGCCCACTGGTTTTAAGTAAGCTGAGAGGAGGGAAAGGCAATTCCCACCCACCCTTGTTCCTTCATATACTTCCAGAAAAGTTCCAAGCAAATATTTATTAGTTCTTGTCTTGGGCTTGGTTGAGTGCAAGCATATTTATAAGGGAAGCAGAGAGGGGAAAAAGATGTCTTTCAATGAACAGAGGGAGAGAAGGAAGCAACAGTAGGCAGTCAAATAAAATTCATTAAGCAATTATTCTGTATTAGAAATTGTGCTAAGAGCTGAGAATATAAAAACAAAAGATTAAAACAGCCCCTTCCCTGAAGAAGCTGACTTTAGGTAGGCCCAGGAGATGAGTGTCAATAATGCTGATGGACTCTTAGTGAAGGACAACTGAGACTGGACGAGGTAACTCAGAGTTGGTAGAGAACCAAGAAGCTTTAAGACTTTGGATTGGGGAACCTTCATAGGGAAGAAGCACACCTCATACCAATCTGAAGCCCTGGGAAAAGCTCAAGTCACTCCACCCTGATTATGGCTCCATCTGAGATGGAGATTGGAACAGATGGGGCCAGTAGGAATGAAGGAAGAAGACTGGTACTGGTAGAGCAAGGCAGATTCCTTGCTCAGATGGGCAGGGAACCAAGAGTGCTTAGCTCTGGTATGTGGGAGGGAATGAGGAGTGTGTACAGGTCAAGCACTGGTGAATGGAGCCAAAGTGTGGGGACAAGTGCAGGAAACCAGGGTCACAAAACTGCAGGGTGGGAATTGTCTTTTAGGATATTACAATTCCATTTCACTCAATGTTCTGCTCTGGGAAATGGGATGCTACAGTCATAGGTAGTGTGAATGGATGCTGGGTTTGGAGTTAAGAGGACCAACATGTGTGACTTTGAGCATGGTATCTGACTTCTCACTATCTCAGTTTCCTCCTCTGTAAAAAAAGTGAATTGGTCTCTGAAGTTTTTTCTAGTTCTTAGTCTATGATCTTGTGACTTCCTTAGAAAGAGGAAAAAGAAGAAATATAAAAGAGACAAAGAAAAGAAGTAATGAAGGATAGAGGGAGGAAAGAGGAAAGAAGAAAGAAAGAAAAAGTGAGGAAAGAAGGAATGGAACAAAGCAAAAGAAGCAAGGAAAGAAAAATAAAGGAGGAAGGAATGGAGGACAGAAGGAAAGGAGGGGGGAAAGGAAGGAAGGGAAGAAAGAATGAAAGAAGGGAGGAAGGAGAAAAAGACATAGAGCCAGTGGGTATGCAGGTCATAGTAACAAATCTGTAACCTAGTAGAAAAGTCTCATGGGAAATGCCTTAAACACAGAGAAGCTTAGGAGACTTGCCCAGGGTCATATAACTAATAAGCATCATGGGGAAAATTTGAACCAAGTTTAATATATAATATATATAAATAAATGAACATAAATAGACTGACAAATGAATGAGTGAAAGAATGAGTATTATCTGAATGGTTTTATAGCATAGAGAGTGAACCCTAGAGTCAGGAAGACCAGACTAAGATTCTGCCCCTGCAAATTACTAAATGTGTGTGGTCCTCAGTAAATCACCCTTTCTGAGCCTCAAGCACCATTCTAAGACTGTAAATTACAGTTGGGTTGGAAGTTTGCATTGTTAGAGAGATCCTTTCATTGAGGAAATTATTTTGTAATATTGATATATTATTATCCTGTCCAGGTAAGTCCTCTCCAGCTCTCCAGGTCTCTGAATAATGTTGGAGAAAATGATTTGAGGAAATGGTGATCAGGTCCTCAGAGCAGTAGAAAGACAAAGAAATGACTGGAGAGAAATGAAGCGCCCCACAGAGGGAGGATGGGGAACCCCGTAGCTGAAGCCAAACTGTGGCTTACAAGGTTTCCAGTTTGGAGTTCTGACTCAGTCTTTCTTTTTCAGCCAGCACAACCTTACCAGAAGATGATATGACCACAGTAGCCTCCAGTGATGGGAATTCTTATCACTCTGAGGACGGACCAACTCTGGTAGGAATCTTAGCCTTACACCATCTCATTTTTCATGCTAGGCTCACTTATAAGAACTAATGACTGAACTGAGGTACAACAGAAAGCAAGGAAATTGGATCACTCTCTAAGTTGGCTTACATAAGGGGAGAGGATGGTTGTCTTCAATATCCAGAGTGCCAACATAGCCTAGTGGCTAGGGCATGGGACTTAAAGTCAGGATGGATTATCTGGCATCAAATCTTACCTCACGGAAATTGCTCTATCTGTGTGACTCTGGTAAGTCTCTTTACCTGTAATCTCTCTACCTCATTTTCTTCATCTGTAAAATGAGGAAGTTGAACTCTATGGCCTCTAAGTATCCTCCAAATCTAATTCTATCATGTGATACAGAAAGAGGAAAATATATATTCCTTCCAGCCAGAAGGACAGAACTACAGAGGGAAGAAGAGAGTTGCAAGAAGGAAGTTTAGATTTGATGCCGGGGGAAAAAAACTTCTCAATGATTGATCATCATTTATGTCATTTACTTATATCACCTTTTTTTTAACGTCACCTATATCATACAATGAGGTATTAGCAATGCAAATAAAAAGAATGAATCAATCCATTTGTACAAAGAACTGACATTTTACAAAGGGAGCCAACAAGGATACACGTACACACAGATGCACACATATTTATATATATATATATATATATATATATGTGTGTGTGTGTGTGTGTGTGTGTGTGTGTATGTATATGTTTTGTGTATATATATATATTGAATATAAACACATACACATATATATCTATACATATGTGTGTATATTTTTATCTATATCTATATCTATCTATATGAGATATCCAAGCTGTCACCTTTTCAAAATCTCCCACTTAAATATGTCTACTTCTTCCCTCTGACCCTGCCACCAACCTGGTATAGACCCTCACTTTACATCTGGATCATTGCAATAGGTGCTTGTGATTCTGCCTACCTCACATCTCTTCTCTCTTTCTGATCCATCCTTCATTGAGTTAATAAAGTAATTTCTCTTTTATATTCTTTTATTAATTTATTTTTTTACATTACAATAGTCTTGTTGTATAAGTAAATGTAATCTTTCTTCCCCCACAAAGATTGCATTTGTTCATTCAATCAAAAGACATTTATTGAATGCTTACTCTTTATCAGACCTGTCTTAAAGAGAGGGCCTATCAAAAAAAAAAAAAAGGCAAAAGATAACCCTGCTCAAAGAGCTTATGATCTAATGGGGGAGACAATATGCAAACAAAGCAGAAAGAATAAATAAGAAATGAAAGAAAAGAAAAATAAAGTGAGGAAAAAAAAGTGTGCTTCAGTCTGTAATCCAATAGTATCCACTCTGTCTTTGGGATAGATTGAATTCTTTACCATAAGTCCATCAGAGAAGTGGTTTCAATATTTCCCCCCCTTAGTTTGCTATTGCTAGCTGTAGTTCCCTCCATCCTATTCCTCCCCATTCCCATTTTTCTCTCTCTCTCTCTCCTTTCACCATGTCCCCCCCCCTCAAAAGTGTGTTGTATCTGACTATCCTCTCCCATCACCTAAACTTCCCTTCCCTTCCTCCTGTACCCTTTCTCCCATCCCTTTCCTCTCTTTTCCTGGAGGGTAAGATAGATTTCTATACCCTATTGAGTATGTATGTTATTTCCTCTCTGAGCCACTTCCAATGAGAATAAAGACTCACTTATTCCCCCTCATAAAGTGATTTTCCTAAAACAGGTCTGATCATGTCACCCACTCTACTGTAAACCCCATTTACTTTTTGTTACCTCCAGAAGCAAGTACAAAATGCTCCATTTGGTATTCAAAGCCCTTACTATCCTATTCCACTTCCTTCCTTCCTTTTTTACTCCTTATTCCTCAATACATACTCTTTGATCCAGTGGCACTCTTTTTTTTCTTTTTTTTAGGTTTTTGCAAGGCAAATGGGCTTAAGTGGCTTGCTCAAGGCCACACAGCTAGGTAATTATTAAGTGTCTGAGATTGGATTTGAACCCAGGTACTCCTGACTCCAAGGCCGGTGCTTTATCCACTACGCCACCTAGCTGCCCCCCAGTGGCACTCTCTTGACTGTTCCACAGACAAAACACTCCATCCCTTGATTCAACATTGTCTCTGGTTGTCTTCCACTCCTTGAATGATTTCCAGGACTTTCTTAAAGTCCCAATTAAATCACCACATTCTGGAAGCATTCTCCAAACTTCTTAATTCTACTGCCTTCCCTTTGTTAATCATCTCTTAATTATCCTCTCTGCTTTGTTTGTATGTTGTCTCCCATTAGATTATAAACTCTTTGAGGGCAGGGTTATCTTTTGCCTTTTTTTTTTGGTATCCCCTCTTTTTAATACAGTGTCTGATAAAGAGTAAGCATTCAATAAATGTCTTTTGATTAAATGAATATATATATATATATATATATATATATATATATGCAAAGTAGTTTGGGAAGGAGGGTCTGGCAGTTGGGAGGTAGACCAGGAAAGACTTCATGTGATAGATGATGCCTCCACTTCATCTTTTTTTTTTTTTTTTAGTTTCTGCAAGGCAATGGGGTTAAGTGGCTTGCCCAAGGCCACACAGCTAGGTAATTATTAAGTGTCTGAGGTCGGATTTGAACTCAGGGACTTCTGACTCCAGGGCCGGTACTTTACCCACTGTGTCACCTAGCTGCCCCTCCTCCACTTCATCTTAAAAGATGAGAGGAACTTTGAGGCTTAGGAAAGGAGAGAGTACATTCCAGGCTTGGGGACAACCTGAGTAAAGGCCCTGAGGGTGGACATAAGGACTGTTCCAAAGTAGAATGAGCTGCCTCAGAGTAGGAGACTGTGTTGTAGTTGGGCTTCTTTTCAGACAGAGTGAAATAGATGACCACTAAGATTCCTTCTGATTCTGAAATCCTGGGATAACTAACTGCAAAGATCTCAGAGGAGTTCCAGACTTGGAAGGGATTTTCCACAGACTGTGATTTTTCTTCCTGCTTATAATTATTCATTGGCTTTGAACATCAGGGAACCAAATAAAGTTTAATTGAAAATCCAGGACTCTTACACTTCTCCCATCCTCAAGTTGATATAACATAGGACCTGAGGATATTGCCCTTCAATAACTTTCAGTGCTTCCATTTGATGATTTGTTGGCTGGGGCCAACTGGGAGAAGGAGGCTCTCAACTGTTCATGTATAACATTATCCTGAGCTACTGTGCACTTTGGCGTGGCTGCAAAACTGGAACCCCTCTTGAATTCTACAACATCTCAAGTTGGCTCAAAGCCCTCTGACCTCACCATGGAACTGATGGAGCAATAAGAGAGAACAACTTTTATGAAGCGGACATTCTCATTGTCTTCCAAACTGAACAATCCTGACCAGAACCTTTCTATTTCTCAATAGAGAGAACCTTGACTTTGGAGTCAACAGATCTAGGTGCAAATCTCAGTTCTGCCTTTTCCTAGCTGTGTGACCATGGACAAAACACTATACCTCTCTGGGGGTTCAGATTTTCTTAACTTTAAATAGAAGATTGGACAGACTGGTTTGTGAGGACCCTTTCAGCTTGAAATTTGTGATCCAGGACCTGGGTACTAAAACCAGTTCTTTCATATATTGTGTGACCTTAGAGAAGTCATTTTTTTCTTTGGATTCCCTCATCTGGAAATGGAGGGAACAAATTACCTGAACTTTTAAGTTTCTTGCCAGTCCTACATTCCTATTCCTATAAGCTGGGTTAGAATTTTAGCTCTGCCTCTTATTACTTATGTGATCTTGGGGGAGTCAGCTTTCTGGACTTCAAAGTTTCGTCATTCATAAAATAAGGAAATTGGATTAAATGATCCTCAAAGGTCCCTTCCAACTCTGACCTCAATTCTTATAATTTCTCCTTCCTACCCCTTTCAAATGCCAACAAATATTTGAGCCCTGCTCTATACAAAGCACTGTGCCATGCTGGATATTCCAGAGAAGAGCAAATATAAAATCTTCTGCTTAGGGGCAGTTAGGTGGTACAGTACCCTGGAGTCAGGAGTACCTGAGTTTAAATCTGACCTCAGACACTTAATAATTACCTAGCTGTGTGACCTTGGGCAAGCCACTTAACCCCATTGTCTTGCAAAAAACAAAAAAAAATCTTCTTCTTGGTGTTCAAAGCCCTTCTTAATTAATCTGTTCCCTCCTCATCTCCACCTTCTGGCTTCCCTGGCTTCCTTCAGGACTCAACTAAATTCCAGTCTTCTACAGGAAGCCTTCTTCAATCCCTCCTAATTCCAGTGCCTTTCTCTATTATCTCCCATTTATCCTGCATGTAGCTTGTTTGTACATAATCATTTGGATATTGTCTCCCCCCTTAAACTGGAAACTCCTTGAGGGTAAGAACTGGGTTTTTTTTTCCTTCTTTGTATCCCTAGAAGTTAACATAGCACCTGGATCATAGGAAGTCCAATTTTTGTTGACCAGACATTTTATATAATGCCTCAGTTTACCTTTATTTCTCACAGAACATGACCAAGATTAGAGATCTGAGTTTTCTCAAACAAGATTAACTTTTTCAAAGACCAAGCTTGAGGCAACTGAAAAGCTATCACATATTCTGGATCATGCTGCAAATATCTTATCTTCTAAGTATTATGAGACTAAATGTATTTCCTTAGAGAGCAAGCCTGTAGTAATATGTAAACTAGCAGAGACTATTTCCTCTGACTTGATATTTTCAGAATTTAAATATATAAACCCTGTCCTCGGGGAACTTACAATCTAGTTGAGGAAGAGCATCATGAAAAGAAAATAAATTGATCCTGTGCTAATAGTTTTTTTGGTTTTGGTTTTGTTTCTTTTGCAAGGCAAGGGATTAAGTGACTTGCCCAAGTTCACAGAATTATTAAGTGTCTGAGTTTGGATTTGAACTCAGGTCCTCCTGATTCCAGGGTTGATGCTCTATCTATTGCACCATCTAGCTGTTTCCTAATACTTCTAATAATTTGTTAGAATTGTTACATCACCTCTCACCCAGAGACAGAATCATGATACAGATGATAAATACCTTAGAAAATTCTGTTTTAGGGAGTACTGTCATGAAACACAAGTTCCAAGAATGAAAAGCATTACAAACAAGTCTCCTTATTTTCTGTCAATTACTTACCTGCGCTTTTCCTGTGTTTTTTCACTTACCTGCCCCACAGCTGCCCACAAGAACTACAAGAATTCATCATACCACAGGAAAAATTGAGGATGAACCCAGTCCAATGCCCACAGTCAGCAGCAGAGAGAACTCTACAAACTCCAGGGTCATAACTGACCATTCCAATGGTAAGGAGTCAATTTATTTGTATAAAAAAGTACCAATTATGTACTTGCTATAATCTGTAAAGGGGAGTTAAGTGGAACAATGGATGGAGCACCAGACCTGAAGTCAAATCTGGACTATATGCCCCTGGGCAAGTCATTTAACCCTATTTGCCTTGGTTTCCTCATTTGTAAAAATGAGCTAGAGAAAGAAATAGAAAATTACTCCAGTTTCTTTGTCAAAATAACTCCAACATGGGATCTCAAAGAGTTGGACACAGCTAGAGTAATTGAGTAATAATAATAATAATAATAAAATAATAATAAACACTGCTAGGTTCTGAGCATGCAAAAACAAAAACAAAATATCTCTATCATTGTTCCAATAGGATAGACCTCAGGCTGCTCATTTGTAAAAATTTGCCTCCCACCATTTTGTCCTCATTATAGTCCAGTGAGGTAGGCAATTCGGGTGTTAAATAATATCATTCTTTATATTTGTGTCAGCACATAGTAGTTGTTCTTTGATTGATTGACCATTCCCATTTTATAGAAGAACAGACCAAAGTCCAAGAATCATTAAATAAGAATCAGAAGGGACCTTTGAGGTCATCTAATTCAATGCTCTCATTTTACAGATGAGTAAACTGAGGCTCAGAGAGGTTAAATGATTTGTCTAAAGTCATACAATTAATAAGGAGTTGGTCTTTAAACTCAGATTGTCTAATTCCAGAGACAGTGTTTTTCATTTTTTTAATAGCATCAAGCTGCCTTCCATATTCTATGATTTTTCCCAAGGTCTCAGTTAGAAAATGGTAGAGCTGAGAATGAAACTAAAGTTATACAGTCCTAAGATTGTAGTTTCAGAATTGGAAGGGGCCTCACTGTCTGTCTGGTCTAAAGATCTTTCTCGCTCCACCCTCACTCTTTCTCTTCCCTTTCTCTTCCAGTGGAAATTTTCTCACTGGAAATTCCCGAGACTAGGCATCAGCAAATTACAACATGATTTGAGGGCCAAATCCAGCTATCTTCTCTTTTGGTTTGAGAATTGAGAATGACTAAACAAACCATTAAAAAAATAAAACTTTATTTTAAAATATAAAACCCATTCTAAAATAGAGAGGACAGATTTGCCCTATGGGCAGAAGTTTGCCAACTCCTACATAGACCAATCAAATGCAAAAAGTCTAACAATTTGAAAAAAGAACACCACCAACAACTTGGAGTAAGCCATGTCAGGAAAGGCTTCCTGAAAAAAATACACCTGGTATTTATAGAGAGCTTTAAAATCTATAAGGCACTTTACATAAACTCTCCCATTTGGACCTCTCAACAGCCCTGGGAAGTCAGCACAACAGATACTATTTATACCCCTAATTTTGTAATTGACAAAATTGAAGTTCAGAATCTTTGCAATTTCTCCAGGACCAGACAACTGGTGTCAGAAACTGATCTTTGAACCCAGGTCTGATTTCAAGTCTGTCATAATCCACTGTTCAGCAGGGGATGGCACATGGGCTGAAACTTACAGGGACCTAGGGGTTTCTCAAGAGGAAGAACTGAAGGAGGTATGTGTTCAAAACATAGAGAACAATCCGTGCAATGGCCCTGCGGTGATCGACTGAATGCTGAGTTTGAAGAATACTAACTACTCCATATTCATTATATTCCTCTAAAATGGGAATGGGAACATTTGTACTACCTACTCCACAGGTTTGTTGCAAAGAAAGCAACCAAACAAAAAAGTCTATAGAAATAGACAGCTACTCTTAGGTCCATGGGGGTTGTCCCATTTTGACTCTGATTTTTTTAATGTTGATTGGCCACATCTTTACTGAAGTACAAATAGAATAATGATACTTCAGGGTCTCTGCCAGTTATTCAGATGGACCACACCCCTCATCTAGTGAAGATTCTGGAGGAAACAGGTCTGTTGTCATCCATGTAAAGATATCCTAAATCTAAATTATACTTGCTTTCTGTCTTTCATAGGCAACAGGATCTAAATTCATGGATTTGCATTGACTTAAGAGAAGGCAGAAATCTTGTCTTAGTGAATGATTGCCCTATTTGCATATAAGGCAAAAACTTATCCAGTAGAGATGTTAAGGATTCACTACATGATGAGGCCAAGGGAAAAATCAAAATGATAATGATCAGCCTATTTAAGAAAACAAACAAAATCCATCAAAAGATATATACCAGAAAAATTTTCAGATAGCATAAATGGGGGCTTGAACATCTTTGGGGTTCACCAATTATCAAAAGGAAGGCAACAAAGGAAAACTTTTACCCCTTTCAGAAATCATTGATTAGTTCCAAAGAATATGTCTGTGGAGTAGAATACTGGACTTGGAAAGACTTGGATACAATCCTACCTCTAAGCAGTTGTATGACCATGGGTAAATTCCTTAATGACCTTGACCTCTAAATCCTCTAAGACTATATGTCTAATCTAATAATAGCTAGCTACCATATATTTATATCTCTTTATCTATCTCTATCTATCTATCTATCTATCTATCTATCTATCTATCTATAATTGCTCATGTTTTCCTTATCCTATTTGGGGTTTTCTTGGAAGAGATACTGGAGCAGTTTGCATTTTTTTTTATCTCCACCACTTGACATAGTATGTGATATATTTTGCTGTTGTTCAATCATTTTCAGTTTTGCCTTAACTCTTAGAAGTTTTCTTGGCAAGGCAAGAAATGATTTGCCATTTCCTTCTATGGCTCATTTTACAGATGAGGAAGAGGAGGAAAAACAGGGTTAAATGACTTATCCAGGGTCATACAGTTAGTACATATGTAAGATTGAATTTGAACTTAGGTCTTCCTGACTCCAGTCCAGGCACACTATCTACTGTACCACCTACCTGCCCAACCACTTATATATCACTTTAAAATTTATAAAGTGATTTACAAGTATTATTCATTCTATCTTCACAACAATCCTATTAGACACTTGCTGTTATTATTCCCATTTTACAGAAGAGCAAACTGAGGCAGATAGAAGTTAAGTGACTTATTCAAGGTCAAACAGGTAGACAATGTCTAAAGTGAAATTTGAACTCAGATCTTCTTGAGTCCAGGCCTAGCACTCTGTCCATTGTACTATTGAGTTGTCTAGTGGAGATAGATAAACTTGGGGTCAAGAAAATCTGGTTTTAATCCTACCTGTGACATTAACCAGTTGTAAGACTATGGACAAATCTTTTAACCTCTCAGTTTCCCTGTCTGCAAAATGGGGATAATACAACTCATTGGGCTTTACAGCATTATCGAAGAGCTCAAAAAAGGGAATGTGATATTCTTTGGAAAAATAAAAACTTGTTAAAAATGTCAGGTATCATGTTGTTAAACATTTCAAGGGGAAGGATGAGGTTTTTCTCACCTGTTTCCCTTATTGCCCACCAGGCAAGCTCGGAACCAAATACTGCAAACAATGGGAATTCTATTATAGATACTTTTTATCTATAATTTTTATCTATAATAGTGATGAGTCCTAGTCAAGAGGCCTAGTTTCTAGGTCCTATTTATCAATACCATATGACCTTGGAAAATAAATGATCACTCCTGTGTCTTTTTTCCTCAACTCTAAGAAATAATAATAAGACATCCGCTAGATTGATTTTCCTACCTTCTAAAACAGTTTCGTAAGTTAAAGGAAAGGGTAATCAACTTTTAAAAGGAAAGTCATGGGGCAACTGGGTTAGAGCACTGGTCCTGGAGTAAGGAGGACATAAAAGGAAAGGAATCTTAAAAAAGTAAAATGATGGGATTAAGCTAGTTAGCTAAGGTTCCTCCCTGCTGGGACATTTTATGTTTTAATATAGAACAGTTCTAACATTATGTATTCTTAGGTCCCCTTG
Organism: Macrotis lagotis; assembly: GCF_037893015.1. Taxonomy (NCBI): domain Eukaryota; kingdom Metazoa; phylum Chordata; class Mammalia; order Peramelemorphia; family Peramelidae; genus Macrotis; species Macrotis lagotis. The sequence continues at coordinate 879,741,744 of NC_133658.1, read as the reverse complement.
AGTTCTGACATCCTATGTTTTCACATTCTGTATTTTTAGGTCCCTCCCATCTTTGATATTCTATGTTCTATAGTCCCTTCTAAGCTCTGATGTTTCATGATCAAAGGACCCTCCCAACTCTTTCACCTTTGAGTATCCTTTCTACCTTTGTCCACCTTCCCACCTTTGTGTTCTAATTCTAACATTCATGTTCTAATAATGCCCTTCCCATGTTCTAAGGTTCATTCAAAACTAATAAAGATCAATATTGAATGTTAACATATATAAAAATTTTTACTGTTGCATTTTTCTTAGCAAATGTTTTCCTCACTGCTGTTTTTGTTGTCTCCTACTTAATCTGGGGTCTATCTGAAGCAAATTTCTCCTCTAATTATGAGCAAATCCCTGTTACTAAATTTTCTAACACCACTTTGTTGTTGCATCTCTCTTTTTACAGAGAAAGTGGGTGGAGAGACAAATACAACAACTGAGAAAGGTAGGCTAGAAAGAGTTGCCCAAAGATCCCACTGTTCTTGTCATCACCTGTATTCATAAGCTATACTTACCAGCATGAGCACCCGTAGAAAGAAAGTTTCAAACTCAGAAAGATCAATTGAATGGCAGCCAAGAAATAAAATAAAGTCTAGGTAATTAACTTTTTAATCAAAAGACTAATCAGGAAATTTTAAAATTTCTGTTTTAGGGTAACTCTTGTGAATTCAGTAATTCAATTCCAACCAAACCAATAAGGACTAGTCAAGCAGTACAAGACTTTGTACTAAGTAAGGGGGACAAAAAAGACCAACAACAAAAAAAAAAGATCCTGTCTTCCAGGAGCTTATATTCTATCAGGAGATGCAACATTTGCACAGATAGGTAAATACAAAATCATTTCTGTAAAAAAAAAATATCAAAAACCAAAAAAGACTTCCTGTAAGAACTGGTACCTCTGATGAGCCTTAAAATAAGTTTAGGATTTTAGGAGGTTGAGGTAAGGAGAGAGTGCATTCAAGGCATAGGTTAGCCTGAGCAAAAGTACAGGAGTCAGATAGAGACGAGGAACAATGGTTAGGGCCATTTGACAGGATTAGGAAATTGGCATAAAAGGGAATAATGTGAAATAAGTTTGGAAGGCTAGGCTAAAGCCAGAGAGGAAATGACTTTAAATGCCCCAAGATGGTGATTTATGGTTAATAGAAAATTAGGATTATTATAATATCCCCATAGAAATTCTTTCTAATAATTAATAGCAAAGTTGAGATGTTGTTCTTAAATTCAATTGGACAAAAGCCTATTTCATAAGAATCTTGTTTATATCCAGGTAGTCTAGAATACTTCAAGGTAATCATTATATCATGCCCCAAGTCTAAATCTGTACATGGGTGATGAAAGGGCAATAACACATCTTGGAAATTTACTGCTGCAATCAACCAGGGTCATCTGTACTATACAAATCCATCCACATTGTGAACTAAAACAATGATTCAGAGTAGAGAGAGACACTACTACTTGTCTATGGGTGTTATCCTTCTCGATCTTCTTGTGGATGAAAACTAATATTGCTGCTTTCTTACTTCTTTTACTCTATATTAGGAGGATTGGAGACTGTAACATTGGTGGGAATCATCTTAGGAATCGTGATCGCCATTGGGATCATTGCTGGAATTGTCATTGCAGTTGTGAGGAAAATGTCGGGCAGGTACTCGTAAGTAAATACTTATATACTGACAGGATATATGGGTGACTAGTGTAATTATCAGAAGACGTTTGAGCTAGAATAGAAAGAATATTGGGCTTGGACTTGGAAGAGACCTGCTTTTAAATCCTGCCCCTCAGAGGCAACTAGGTGGTGCAGTGGATATTGCATCAGCCTTGGAGTCAGGAGGACCTGAGTTCAAATCCAAACTCTAACACTTAATAATTGCCTAGTTGTGTGACTTTGGGCAAGTCACTTAATCCCATTGCCTTAAATAAATAAAATTTAAAAAAAATAAATGTGCCCTTCCCATTTTCTAGTTATATGACCTTGGGCAAATCCCAAAGTTTCTCTAAACCTTGGTTTTCTAATTTATTAAAAAGTATAAGTAAATAAACAAGTAAGTAGGTAAATAAATAAATAAATAAAACAAATGAATGAATGAATAAAAATAAGACCTTAAGTAATTCTCTTCCCTTGGAGGGTTGCCATGAAGAGAAAATCAAATTTTATATAAATGATTCCTTTGAAAACCTTAAAGGCAAAATAGATATTGGTCATCATCATCATCATCCTCATCCTCAGTCTTTGGAAGTCATTTGAACCATCCCTCTGCCTTCGACTGGAATGTGTCTAGATTTTTTTCATATTAGAATATATATATTCTCAGTCACTTTAAATATCTAGGAAGAGATTCAGCTCAGGAAATAGGCATTTTATGAACACCCATGTTTGTTCAATTTTGAGGTCCTGCTTTAGGCTAAAACTTGAAAGGAATTAGGCTACCTCTATATGCCCTTAAACCATTAGACTTAAATGAGATAATGGATATGAAATGCCTTTCAAATTTTAATGTACTGTGTAAAGGCCAGGTAGTCTATAGGCACCAAGCCTCCAGTCTGGTAATTACTCCTTTCTTTGAGCTAAACTCTTGCTAAGCTCAAACATTGTTTATAAGGTAATGCAGACCTGCGCTAATAAAGGTTTAATAATAATTAGGCTCTCTGGAGGGAAAAAAATGTATGCATAAACACTTTTAAATTTAATCTGCATTATTAACACTTTCTTAAGTCTAGAAATCAACAAAACAACAAATCAAGCCCTGATTTTCAGTCATTCCCGGATTCCTTAGATATAAAATCTCACAATGAAAAATTTGACAATTAATTATAAGCCTATTTAGAGGTTTTTCTAGCACATATCTACTTGTCTAATATGTTGGTTCAGTCATGTCTGACTCTCCATGACCCCATTTGGGGTTTTCTTGGCAAAGATACAGGAAAGATTTGCTATTTCCTTCTCCATCTCATTTTACAGAGCAGGAAACTGAGGCAAATAGGGTGAAGTGACTTGCCTGGGGTCATGTAGCTAGTTATTGTCTGAGGTCAGATCTGAACTCAGGAAGATGAGTTTTCCTCACATTCTATCCACTTAGCTGCCCTGTAATAATAGTAATAATAACTAATATTTATATAGTGCTTACTGTGTGGTAGATGCTCTCTGAAGCACTATAGAATTTTTAAGTCACTTATCCTCACAATAACTCTATGAAGTAGGTGCTACTATTATTCCTATTTTACAGATGAGGAAAACAAGGGCAAATAGAAGTGAAGTGACTTATTCAGCATCACACAGCTAGTAAGTCTCTGAGGCAAGATTTGAACTTAGGTCTTCTTGAATCCAGCTGCCCAATTTTCCTCTGAATTTACTCTTTTGGGTACCAAGAAACTTGTCACTGGTTGTGTATATGAGCAGTCACTAGAAATAATGGGGAGGGGGTAGTATCAGGCAACAGATACTTGGTAAGGAAAGAGACCTCCTGGATGATAAAATTAGAGATTTATAACTGAAAGTGACTATACTGATAATCTAGTTAAATCTCTTCATTTTATAAATAAGGAAACTGAGGCCTAGGGAAGGTAGGAGACTTGCCCAGGGTCTCTTAGTTAGTAACTACCAGAGATAAGATTTGAACCCAAGTCTTTCTGATTCCAACCTTCTATTTATATTTGACAATAAGTCAAATAATTGACAGTCTCCTTTTTCTTATTTTTCCACAGGCCATAGAAGCTGGAGAATTGTGTCCTTCTGCCAACTATTTTATTTTTTTTAAGAGAGCTCCAATTTTAACTTCCTGTGCCCATGTGAGAAGATGATCTATGGAAGAGCTGCTCCCCCAGTTTTAAATCCATGGTGATCCTGAAACTCTCCAAAGGGTTCTTGAACTGAAAATGAGAAGGCTCCTCCAGCCTGTGACTCCAAACCTATGTTATTTTTAAATCTTTTTTTTTTATTTTTATATGTACACATTGTAAAAGTAGGTGACATGACTAAAAGAAAAAGGCTAACAGTGTATAGGAAACAAAGAAACAACGACTGGTGAGCCCATATGCAACCAAAATGGCAACAACAGAATCCCATTGGTGCTGGAAAGTTCTTAATGTGCTCAGTTGCTATTGAAAGTAAAAAGGAATGTGGAAATATTGACGTTGACTCTTCTTGAGTTGTGCTGCTGTTAAATGGGTCATGGAGTCATAATTTTAGAAATGAAGGGACACTTGTAGGTCCAGTGGGACAGAATGGATAGAGTTCTGTGTTCATCCTGTTGCCTCTGATACTTACTAGCTAGGTACTTTCTAAACCTCATTTCCCTTGTTCAAATAGGACAATAGAGCCATAAAATTATGAAAGAAGGGGCAGAGAGGTCACTCAGTCCCACTCACTCATTTTACAGATGAGGAAACTGAGTCACGGAGAGGTTAAAGGGACTTAATAAATTAGTGACAGTGCTGGGATTTGAACCCAGGTCTTCTGATTCCAAATTCTGTTTTCATAGTACCATGCTGTTTCCTAAGAGATGGTTTTACATACACTGATGAGCTGAGATACACAAAGGCTCCATATTCTTTAGAATTTGGAATGAGTGGTGATCAAAACGCATCTTACACTTTTGTGATGCTGTGAACAGCTGTTTCTACTTGGTTGGGACAGAGTACTTCAAAGACTTCCTTATGGAGTAACCATTGGAGTTAGTAAACAGGAAATCCAGGATTCTGGGAAGAGAGTCCTTCTCCCCCCACCCCATCCCAGACCTCCTGTGCTGCTTAAGAAGCTTCTCCAGAAAGGATTTGCTGACTCAATATTTTTGAGCTGATGGCCTCCCACCTCTGAATCTTTGAAGTGAATGGGTCAAGGTGGTTCTACAGTTAAAGTAAGGTTGGTTTCTGACCAACTGCCAATACCACATCATTATTCCCCTTCTGATCCTTAGCATGTGGCCATATTAGATCATACATTGCAGCCACAAAGCTGCCAGTAACTAACATGACCCAGACATAAAAGCATTTTGCTACATATCTCTAAAACATTAAGGTCCCTTGTACTGGGATACACCGTAAACAGCAGAATGTGCCAGGTTTCCTACTTTTATTTGCCTCCTTGACCTTTGTCACAAAGGAGAGATGCTTGAAATGGACAGTGAGTATAGCTAGAGTTGAATTTTAAACAGCAGCAAGATTTTAAAGCACATAAAACTCAAAGAAAAAACTTACCCAGTCCTTTATTTGTTGATCTCACAAATTGAGAAACGGGTCGAATTTCCTCATTAGAGTTCATCATCCCAGGACTGTCAAATGCAACACACTCTTTTCTGCAGGTCAATTGAGTTATTTTTTTTAAAGATATTTTCCTTTATTGACATTCATCCTGGAATGACTGGGTATAATTTCAAACCAAAACTCTTTCAAATTATTCAATTAGTTGGTGTCGGATGGGAAGCCAATGCCTGAGAAATACAACTTGTTCCTCTCCCAAGCGTCTTATCTCGTATCAGTTTTTGGATGTTATTTTATATGATCTACTCTAGGGTGAACCTAGCCATCAGCAACATATAACAAATTAAATGCACAAGAGATAGAAACAGATACTCTAACAAAGTGTGATTGAAAGAAGAACTTATAAACACTATGTCTTTCAATTTATCTCTCCTTTCCTCAAGCCTTCAAATTTCTGGTTAGTGATTTATAACAATTTCCTTAAAGATTTTGCTTCCTACTACTTCTCCCTTCTTCTTTTCCCCACTCCATGAAAAAAATAAAAGAGTTCACTCCAAATTATACACTGGACCAAATGCCTGCTGGGACAGGACAGTGGGTTTCTTAACATGGTTTAATACAGTGGAGACATTTTCAAATAAAGCAGACAGTTACGTATACTAGAGATTGGTGTATTTATTGTGAATCTCCATGGAGTTTGGGTTGGGGAAGTCACCTTGGGAACATCTCAAAACTAACTTATGAATTGAACTGAAACTTGCCTTTTGAGGTCCCAAATCAAACATTTGTAATCATGGAATGGGATCAGTTTATATGCCCATAAGAAGCCAAAACAATCTCAAAGAATATTGCACTAAGCCAATTGTCTAGGTCTCTCTGTACTGAGCAATGAAAGCAGGGTAAGTGGGAAGTTTTGCATCATGCCTACCAATCTAACAATGTTCCAGGATACGAGCCATAACCCATATTCAGGACTGATGAAAAGAGAAGAGAATGGCAGCAATTTGGACACATCTTCATTTGGTAGAAAAGTTAGAAACATTTGATAAGCAAGTTTGCTATTTTGACAAACAGTTTTTGTTAGCTAATGTACAAGTGATTCTGTACCAGTGATATGAGTACACTCTAAAAGTCATTACCTTGAGTCAAAGCTCCGGTTATCCTGTCCTCATTTTATCTCCATCAGAAAGGTGGTCCAGCACAGACAATAAATTTCTTCTCAGTAGAATGTAATTTACTTTAGGACACATTATGTTATGTTTGATTAGCTCATAGTAGGTCCTTATTGCTTGTGGAATTGACTGACTTTGGAAACCATAGCATGAAGTGACCTTCCATAGCTCCATGAATTCCTTGACCTCTCTGAGACACCTAATACAAATCCTCTATCCTCAATTACATTTTAATATCAATTTACTCATCGAAATATCAGTATGGTCATGGTTCATTTTTTTGGCTATTCATTTTCATAAAAAAGTTGTCATAAAAAGTTGGGAAATATAGAATTTTGGTCCTAAATGCCAGCTCTTCCATATCCTTGATACCATGTATATGTGTGTATATATTTGTGAATATGTTTGTGTGTGTGTGTTCATAGATGGAGAGAGAGAGATGATAGATGGAAAGATGGACCGAATAGATAGACACAGAGAGAGAGACATGATAGATGGATAGATGGACTGGATAGATAGATGGAGAGAGAAAGAGAGAGATGATAAATGGATAGATGGACTGGATAGATAGATAGATAGATGGAGAGAGAGAAAGAATGAGAGAGAGAGAGAGAGAGAGAGAGAGAGAGAGAGAGAGAGAGAGAGAGAGAGAGAGAGAGAATAGATAGTTTCATTCTAGGGACCACAATTTGGGAAAATCATTGAAAACCTGGTGAGCCTTAGAGAAGGGCATTGATTGGTTGAAGATCTTAATTCTACAATATATGAGAAAAAGTGAAAGGAAATAGGAGTGTCTGATTTGGGGAAGAAGAGACTAAGGGTTCTTGTGGGGGAAACCTATTTCAAAGAGAGAGAGAGACATGATAAATATCTTCAAATATTTGAAAGGTTTTTCCTGTGAAAGGAAAATCAGACTTTTTCTGTTTAGCCTCAGAGAGAAGAACTTCAACTAACCAAAAGAAGTTGGAAAGAGATGAATTTTAGGGTTGATATCAAATAAAATGCCCTAACAATGAGAAACATTCAAAAGTAAAGTGAACTGCCCTGGGAGGGATGGGGTGTTTTCTTCACTGGAGTTCATCAAACAGTCTGTAGAGAGAATTTTTGTCCAAATACGATTTGTAGTAGGTGAATTTTGAGGTTTCCCCACCACCATACCCTCCTCCCCTCCCTCCCCAAATCCTGGGGTTCTGTGATTTTACATCCTAAGGAGAGTTCTTTAAACAGAATCTCCCCTTCCAGGTCAATGTTTTGTTTTGATTTGGTTTGTTTTCCAAGTAAAATAGCTCATTTTCCTTTGGATGATCCTAGAACATCGAGCCTTTCAATCCCATGACTGGGATTTCTACAAAGTTCTGCATGTGTCATATCAGAAGATTTATGATATTTAGAAAAACCTGAGCAAAGGTGGAAATAGGCACTCAGAGAGGATGTTGGGATAGAGATCAGCTTCCTGGTGAAATTTTTCCATCCTTTTGGCAGAGCGGAAGCAAGCATATGCACAACCAATGTAGGGTTCAGAAGTCATACCCCTAGGTTTGACAAGGGATTAGTTTTACTCTGCTTGTCCCAGAGAGTAAAACTAGGAGCAAAGAGGGGGGAAAGCTATAAAATATTTGGTATAGTATGTATTATATATAATATATATATATATTATTTAGTATAATATGATATACAGAAGGATGGCACTATGTTAGAAAGGGTGGAGAAGATTTCCTGTCCAAGATAGGATTTTAGCTGACACTTGAAAGAAGTCAAGAAAAACAGTAGATGGAGCTGAGGAGGAAGAGCATTCCATGAGTGGGGGCATAACTGAATAATATTAAAAAGGGCTAGTACCTAGGACCAAAAGGATGACTCTCCTAATTGTCCTCTGTCCTTGTCACATCTCATCTGTGATTGATTCTGAACAGCACAGTTGAAGGGCATCAATAGGCTGAAGAATGTCCAGAGGAGAGGATGCTATCAGCATGATGAAGGAACCTTGAGTCCATACCATATAAGGAATGCTATAAGGAACTGGGGATGTTGAGCCTGGAGAAGAGGAGAATCAGTGTAAACATGTCTTGGAAATATTTGAAGAGCTGTCATATTAAAGAGAGATTAGATTTGTCTTGCTTGATCTCATAAGAAAGAATCAGGAATAATGGATGGATGCTATAAAAAGGCAAAGTTTAGACTTGTTTGTCAGGAGAACTTCCTAACAATGAAAGTTGTTCCAAAGTGCAATGGGATTCTCTCCCTTGGGAGGTAATGTGTTCCCCCATCAGTGGAAGAATACAAACAAAGGCTAGATGACCACTTCTTTGATATATTGTCATGGGAATTTTTAAAAGATTTCAGTTGGATTAGAGGGGTTCTGAGGCTCCTTCCAACTGTGAAATTCCCTAAAATCAAATTGATTATAAAGTGTTTTGTAAACCTCGAAGCTCCCTCTGTCAACTATAATTAAGTATTCTTATGATTAGATGATTCATTGTTTCTTATTGAAAAGAATGAATATAAATGCCCCTACTTTCCAAGAGGAAATTTGTCTAGAGAAATTGTTAAAAGCCTTCCTTCTCAGGTCCTCTTTTGGGAGAGAGACTTTTTCAATCTCCTTTAAATTCTAAAGAATCAAATAAAGTTATTGGAAATTCAACTCAATCCCACAAACATTTATTATTGTACAGTAGGTGACATACACTGTGAATAATAAGTGTTAGGGAGGTCCTGCCCCCAAAGATTTACATTCAGGGATGAATTGTAGATCCTCATCATTCTTGCCCTCTCTGCAGCTTTTGACCCTAAGGATCACCCTCTCTTGTATACTTTCTTCTCTCTTTGAGTTTTCTTGCTGCTGTTCTCTCTTGGTCTTCTCCTTCCCATCAGACTGCTCCTCCCCATCTCCTTTGCTGGATCATCTTTCATATACTGCCCCTGATTATAACCAAATCTCTGTACCCCTTTTTTTTAGTTTTTTTGCAAGGCAAATGGGGTTAAGTGGCTTGCCCAAGGCCACACAGCTAGGTCATTATTAAGTGTCTGAGGTCGGATTTGAACCCAGGTACTCCTGACTCCAGGGCCGGTGCTCTATCCCCTGCACCACCTAGTTGCCCCTCTATGACCAAATCTCTGCACTGGGACCTCTGTTCTTTGCTTCTAGTTCTGTATTTCTTTTGATGATCTTATCAGCCTCCATGGAGTCAATTATCTTCCATAGATGGTTTCAAGGCTGGCTGTTACCTCATACTTGGAATGATCTTTCTTCTTCCCTCTGCCTCTTGGAAACTTGAGTTTCCTTCAAGACTTAATGCAAGGACAATCTTCTGAAGAAAGACTTTCCTGGTCTCCTCTTCTCTCCACTGACATAGCTTCAAATCTGACTTAGGATCTCATCACCTCTCAACTATACTATTATAGCAGCTTCCTCCTAATTGGCCTTCCTGCCTCCACCCTTCTCTCTCCCTTTCACTTCAGAACTACCCAACTGTCATTCCGAATACATAAATCTGGCCATGTCAGTCTTGTTATAAAGAATCTTCAATGACTTTTGATTGCTTCTAAAATAAAGTGCAAAACTTAAGAGGATGTTACCACAATAATTACTAATTATTATACTATGATATATTATTTTATAATTTCCAAAGTGCTTTCTACATATTGTCTCCTTTAATGTGCATCTTAGTCCTATGAGGTAGTTTTATATGAAATTCACACCTATATTTTTCTATCTTAGTGTTACCATTCCCTTTTCATGAATTCTTCTATCAGGCAATCTGACCTGTGCTATTTCCAATGTGCAGTATCCCATCTCCCGCCTGTACCCCATGCCTTAAATGCAGTCTCCCATCACCCCTACTTTTTGTTTTGTTTTGTTTTTTTGTAAGGCAATGGAGTTAAGTGACCTGCCCAAGGTCACGTAGTTAAGTAATTATTAAGTTTCCAAGGCTGACTCTAGGGCTAATATTCTATTCACTGTATCCCCTAGCTCCCCCAGCACCTCCACTTAAAATTTCTAGTTTACTCCAAAGCACAACTCAGTTATCAGCAGTTTCAAATGATTCTTATTTCCTTATTCTTTCCCATTACTATCACTCTTTTTCTTTATTTTTTCAGTGATCAAAAGTCTATTTTCTCTCCCTCCTCCCCATCCCCCTATGGAAAGAAAAAAAGAAAATCTTCTAGAAAATATGCATAATGATGAAAAACCTATTCTTGCATTGACCATATCCAAAAAATATAACTGGCCGTATCCTGGGCCCATCAGTTCTGTCAGAAGAGGGGCAATATCCTTTATTATGAGCACTCTGGAAGCATGGTTACTTATTGCATTGCTCAGAGTTTTATGTCTTAAATTTTTTTTAATTTTGCATAAACTTTTTCTTTGAATATCTCCACAATAGAATGTAAGCTTCTTGAGGCAAGGCTTGCTTTGCTTTTATCTGTATCCCCAGAAACTAGCCTTGAACATGGGAGATGCTTAATATTTGTTAAATTGAATAGAATGAGGGAAATATTCATCTTTGTATGCTTTGTCTTGGTCAGACCACATTCAGAGTTCAGTTTTGGACAGGTCATTGATAGTGAGGGGTTACAGACCATGTCAGATGAAGAGTCTTTGAATGTTTCAACTGAAGCAATGAATATTCAATGTGAGATTGAAAGCAGTGGCTGAGAACAGACCTTTATAGTGAAGTAAAAGAATTAGAACTGTTTTTCTCAGCTGCATTGGGTAAAATGAGGAACAATAGAAGCAGAAGAAGAGCCAGTTTTGGCTTGATGTGGAAATAAGCTTCCTAACAATTAGGACTTTCCAAAAGTGGAATGGGCTGCTTTGAGAGACAGGGGAATCCCCCTTATTAAAAGTCTTCAAGCAGAGACTGGATAACTCTTTGCTTGGTCAAATAGGGGTAGAACTAGCTGCTTTCTGAGAATCTTTCTGATTATGAGATTCCAAAGTTCTGATATTGCTTAGAAAGGGGGAAAAGGGAAAGGAAGGAAGTCTAGGGCACACCCTTTGAGAACATTAACACTGAGTGATTGATGAGAATCCAGGAAAGGAGACAGAGAAAGAGTCATCAGAAAAGTAGGAGGAGAGGAAGACAGAAAGATTCAAAGGAAAGAACCCTGAATTTGTAGTTCAAGTGCTTTTGTTCCCATCATGACTTTGATTCTTACTGTGTGATCTTGGTTATATCACTGAATTTTTGTGGATCTCAGAATCCTTCTCCATAAATGCATTGCTCTTGTCCTTTATTCTTGAAGACGACCAAAAATGACATCACTATGTTGGGGTTAATGTACAGTGTATTTGACTGTAGTTGATATAAAAATGACATTTAGATCTAGTTTAGATCTTCTGGTTTGCAATTCTGTATATAATAACATCAATATAATAATACCTTACATTTTATACCATTTTCCTTTGGAAATTCCCATCTTCCTTCTGAAGTGCTTGCCACATAGTAAATCTTTGTTGATGACTTGAGTTGATTTGCTCCTCAAAGTTGTTGCTGTTGCTGTTGCTGTTCTTCTTCATTTTCAAAGAAGACCATGACATCAGGGAGATGATGCTATGACGTGCCTTGAATTGAATTTGAGGGGGGGCTGTGCTAAGTCACCAACCTCACTTTCCTCCCTCAGAGCCATCTGGGTCCAGTGGCCAGATAGGAATCAGGATGACTGGAGATGGCTCTGGGTATGAGGCAATCAGGGTTAAGTGACTTGATCAAGGTCATACAGTTAGTAAGAGTCAAATGTCTAAGATTGGATTTGAAGTCCTCAAAGTAATGCCATGAACTTCACTTTACAGATGAGGAGACTGAATCTCAAAGAAGTTACATGAATTGTTCACAGTCACAAAGGCAGAAAAAATGTTCCTGGGGAGGAAAACTAGATTTTCTTGACTCCAAGACCAATGCTACTTGTCTAAATAGAGTTTGCCCTTACCCATAACTTCTCTAAATAGAGCTTGCCCTTACACATAACTTAAAACCATTCTGAAGTGAGCACAGGAGTACATTTCCAACTATTGGTCATCCATGTGCAGATCGAATGAATGCTCTATTGGTGTTGGAGAGCAGTGAGTGAGCCTATTGAATGGTCTGTTCACAGGAATGGTTCACCACATAGGGAAAGTGTCAGAAGAAATTCATCAAACAGTTGTTTATAAGCTCTTTGAGGATCCCCAGGGAGCATTCCATGGGCCACTGGCATGCGGCCACTTCTGGAGTAGGGCAATGTGGGCTTTATTTCTCTGCATAATAGGAGGCTAGGCAGTACGGTATAGAATACTGTACAGTGCTTATTAGCTGCTTCCTGGCTCTTTCCCACCTCCCTTCTCTTTAGTTCCTTTCCTTAATTTTCTCTAATGTATACTCATCAGTGTAAAAAAAGAGAGGCATGCTGAGTCCACTTAACTCACTGCAAACTGGCTGCTGAATTGTTCTCTTCAACATCTCCATTGACCTTTTCTCATTATGAAACTGGACCCAGAGCAGTGTTAGAAGTGTTGAACTTGAAGCCAAGGGACCTGATTTAGAATCCTGGCTCTGCCTGTCAGTTAGTCTGGGTAATCTTGGGCAAATCATGCAACCTTTTTATAGGATCACAAATTTGGAGCTGGAAGGAAACTTTGAGGTCATTAACACCAAACACCCCCTCACCCTCAATTTTACAAATAAGTAAACTGAGGCACTGAACTGTTACATAGTTACATAGTTACAGGTTACATAGTTAATAAATGCATGCAGCAAGATTTGAAACCAGGTTTCCCTGACTCCAAGTTCAATACCCAATCTATAATGCCATAGTGCCATTATACTATTTCTGGTCCTCAGTTTCCTTATCTATATACAAGGGGAGTGGAATCAATGAAAGTTTAGTTCCCTTTCAGCTCTGGAGCTATAATCTTATTATAATCCTCTTCTCTGTTTTTTTGTTATCTCTACAGAAAGGCACAGGGATGGCCAATTCAAGTGAATTAAATAAATATTTCTTAAGTAACTCTTGTGTGCAAAGTATCATAGACAAAAGTATTTTAGTCTATGACTAGAGAATATATATATATATATATATATATGTATATATCCATATCTATAATTTCATTGGTATAAAGGGCTTTTAGTGAAGAAACTAGCCTTATCAATGCAGATCAAAACAGAAATCACCAAATAAAATCAGTCCACTGCTTCTTTTATATACTAGTATAATGGAGAAATTTTTAAAGGAAAATTATTTACAAAAGTGTAAAATACCTATTTTATTAAAACAATTTTAGAAAAGGAAATTGAACTAGCAATAAAGGAATTTTTTTCAAAAAAATACCTGATCCACTCAGTTATAGGTGAATTATAGCAAATGGTTAAAGAAAAAAATCATAATGCCTATTCTCAAAATCGAAAAAGAAAGCACTCTACCAAACTCCTTTTATGAGACAATATTATCCTAATATCTAAAACAGAACAAAAAATAGAATTATAGATCACTATCACTAATACTGATGCCCTAATCCAACTCTAACCCTAATTTTAAACAAACTATTAACAAAAAGATTCCATCAATTTTAAAAGAATGTTTGCTATTTTAAAATTAGATGTGTAGCCAAGAATGGATATAAAGGAAACAATTAATGTAATTCATCTTATTAAAAAAAAATCCCAACCTTTTGATTATATCAATTTAGTCAAAATACTTTTGACAAAATCAGCACTGTCCTATAAAACATAAGCACAAAAGGTCCATTTAAAATATGAAAGTCATATAACTAAAACAGATTAGCATCATTTTCAATGAAGAAACACTAGAAACTTTCTCAGCAAATCCAAAAGTAAAAGAAATGACTCCTTCCTCCCACTTCTATTTGACATAGTTTTAGAAATTCTAGCAACAGTAATAAGACAAGAGAATGAAATCAAGAAGAGAAAAATCCCAATTTATTGACAATGTGATGATCTACTTAGAAAACTCCAGAGAATCAGCAAAGCAGATAATTGAGATAGCATATCTCAATTACAAGAAGATACAACACACATAGACAAAACAATCAGTGTAAATTTATGACTGCTTTGTAATTTAGAGTCCCTAGAATCACAGAGAAATTAAATGATTTAGTCTGGATTACATAGCCAGTATATGTCAGAGGTGAGACTGAACTCAGGTCTTTTTCTCTGCAAGGCCACTGACAGATGCCCCTGACTTAGGACAGTATAATTACACTTCTACAATTGGTAAAAGAGAGGCAACTCATAAACAGATTAAGAAAAGAAGACCCAAGATTTGAAGTCAAAGATTCTGGGTTTAAATTTCAGCTTTGTCTGCCTGTTTGTTTGACTTTATATAAATCATTTAATTACTTTAGACCTTGACTTTCTCATATGTAAAATAATGGTATTGGATCAGATGACTTGTAAGGTCCTTCCAACTTTGGATCTGTGTTTTGGTCAGTTTACTTCATATTCTATAGCCTAGTCAGAACCCAGCAAGCACAGTTCAACCCTAAATAGGTAGTCTTCAAACTTTTTTGATCACATATCCCTACCAGTAAAAGATGCTTGAGCACCTTCTAAAATATACATATTTATCGTAAGTTGTAGGCATGTATTACTGTACTAATAAACCTGTGTTTTAAAACACACAGAAATAGGAATTTTTTAAAGGATGAGATAAAGATGAAATTGTATTAGATCCACAGAAAAAGGAGTCTTAAAAAGGATGAGATAAGGGCGACTAGGTGGTGCAGTGGATAGAGCACCGACCCTGGAGTCAGGAGTACCTGAGTTCAAATCCAGCTTCAGACACTTAATAATTACCTAGTTGTGTGACCTTGGGCAAGCCAATTAACCCCATTTGCCTTGCAAAAAAATCCCTAAAAAACGAATAAGATAAAGATGAAATTGTATTTGATTGAATAGTCAATAAGGAATCATCCAAGCTTATTGAATGGAATAATGACATGTGATTTAGGAAAATTACTCTGGTAATTATGTGAAAGATGAAACACAGAAGGGAGATATTGGAGGCAGGGACATCAATTAGGAGGTTATATTGCATTAATCCAGATGAGAAAGAATGAAAATCCAAAGTTGGATCGTAGCAATGTCAATAGAGAGAAAGAGACAAATGCAGGAGATCTGGAAATAAAAATGACAAGTTTTGGCATCTGATAGAATGTATGGGATGATAGAGAATGAGGAGTTTAGGATGACATAAACCAATGAATCTGGGTGACTGGAAGGATGGTAACATCCTTTAACAGTAAAAGGAAAGTTTAGAAGAAGTGAGGTCAGGGGGAAAATAATATCACAAAATCTGCTACATGTGTAGCATTCATGTCTACTCATCCTGTAAACTCATTCTTGTCCCAACTTAAAAAGTGGGTGGAGTAAGTTGAGGCACTTACTCATCAGTCACTAACCCAGAATATGAACTGTGGCAAGCACCCCTCAGCTAAGGAGGATCTGGTGGGCAGGATGGGTGGGGAGGAAGGAATAGAAATTTTCCCAATAGTAACCACAAATCATTACTATTGTTCATCTTGTGGTTATGTTAAAACTGTCCTAAAGGTATGGACCCTTGATTCAGAGCTAAAAAGGATCTTAGAGGTCATTGGGGTCAACATACTTATTCTGCAAATGAGGAAACTGAAGTCAAGACTGGTTACATGATTTGTCCAAGTTCTCACAAATAGTAAATGTCAAAAAAAAGATATGAATCCACATCTTCAGTTGCCAAATGACTAATTCTCTGGGGTGATATTTGAACTTGGGTCTTCAATGCTCAGTCTCATACATTAACCATTGTGCCAGGATGCTTTCCAAGTGGGTAGAACTTCTCTTGATTTTTTCAGAAAAAGAAAAGTCAATTTCTAATAAAAATGCAATCCAGTGAGATTCAAAGTCAACATTCTTGAAATACAGAGACCTGACTCTATCAGGGGATTGAAAAGGTTTGAGTTAATGTGGAATGGAATTTTAAATATGAGAAAATTGCTTCCTTCAAGAAACCTATGTTGTTTCCTAAGTGATTGAGGGATTAGACCAATCTTGGTTGATTCCAGAGGGTAGAACAAGGATCAAAGGGTGGGAACTGCAGAGAAGCAGTTTTAAATTGGATGTAATTAAACAGTAACAACAAGAAGAAGTCACTGATAGTTAAAGCTGTCTAAAAAATGGACTATGAGGCATTGGGAGTTAATGGGTTATCTTTCATTAAAGATCTTCCAGAAAAGACTGGATAGCTACTTGGTTAGGGATATTCAAAAGAGGATTTTTGTTCTGGTGTGAATGGGACTAGATGGCTCCTCTGCACCCCACTCTGAAATTATGGGATTCATAAAGATTTGTCAGGAAAAAATGGAGAGAGAATTATACAAAAAGGCCAAGATTTCATACCTATTACATGTTTGAAATGAAAAAGTATGACCAGCTGTGCCAAATTAAATTCAGCTTTTCTCTGGAGAGGTAGAAGAGAAATTCCCCATCTTTTGGAGTGGAAATTTTCTCCACTCATCCTTTTGTCTAACCTGACTTTCTGGAAATAGCAAGGGTCCATTTATCTATTTACCCCACCTACCTAATGTCTGTGTAAGGTCAGCTCCCTCCCTGCAGCATGTTCAATGATTAGACCCAGCTTCAAAAGCCACAGTGATGCTTTTCAACTCTGAACTGGAGTCATTACCTGTACTGACTCCATGGAACAATAACACTGGCAGGCACCTGGATTTCCTTTGTGACTAGCAGATGTTACTGGACCTTACCATTCAGTCATGACAGGTTTTCAATAGGGTCAGAGGAGAAAGTGGTGAAAGAAATGTAACCTAAAACAATGGCCAAAACAGAGGGAATGACACAGGGAAGATATAGGCAGATGCCATACAGTCATTTCTCTGCCGGACTTTGTGAGTCATGCAAAAAAAATTGGAACTCACCATTTCCGCTGGGGTAACTGATGCCCCATATGAGTAGCTAATGCAATGGATAAGAGACTGAGAATACAAAAATAATCTGTGAAGGGCAAAATGTTGAGGTGACTCTGAGAAGAGAAAATTTACTGGGGCTAAATGTAAAGTCTCATACTTGAGGTCCAAAAAGAAACTTCATCAACACAAAGACATAGAAGGCAGAGTAAGATATCCAATCATTCCTTTAAATTCCGAATAAAATCTCATCTTTTATGTAAAAATCTTTCTCAATTCTTCTTAATTTGAGTATCTTTCCTCTATTAATTATTTCCTACTTACCCCTGTATCCAGTTCATTTATACATATTTGTCAGCAAGTTGTCTCCCCCATTAGATTATAAGCTTATTGAGGAGAGGGACTAACTTTTGACTCTCTTTTTTTATATTCCCAGAACTCAGCACAGTCTCTGACCTTTCACATATACTTAATATATATTTATTGATTTAGAAAAGATCTAAAAATTTTAAGGGACCCCAAGCTTAACATAAACCCACACTGTGATCTGGTTATCTAAATAGCACATGTTTACCTTGGAATATGTTTAGAGAGGCATCAACTCCAAGACAAATGAAGTGATATTCCCATTGAAATCTATCTTGGTCATTTCAGATCTGCATTAGTGTGTTCAGATTTGAGAATTAAGAAGACATTGAAAGATGCTGACAGTGACCTTACCTGTAAAATAAAAGGGTTGAATTAGATGATCCCTAAAGTACCTCCCAGTTTTAAAGCTCTAAACCTATCATCTTATGATAAGCTGTAGAATATCAAGAAGGCAAAGAGGATAGTGATAAGTTGAAGAAACTAGAGATGTTTAGATCAGAGAAGACTCAGGGAGGACATGATAACTGTGGACCAGTTTTGGAGAGTTGGCATATGGAAGAAGGAAGAGGGATTAAACTATTTGTTATTAGATTATTTGGTCTTGGAGGGCAGAATTATGATCAGTGGGTGAAGTTGCATAGAGGCAAATTTCTATTCAATGTTAGGAAAACCATAATAATAATAATCACAATCACAATAATGTTATAAATAGATTTAGAATTTACAAAGTGCTTTGCAACTATTATCTCATCCCTCAACAACCCAGAGAAGTAGGTATTATGATTATCTCCATTTTACAGATGAGGAAACTGAAGTAGACAGGTTAAATGACTTACTCAAGGTCACACAGTCACTGCATGGATGATTCAGTGAATGGATCTTACTGATTCCTGATCAAGAAAACTATTGTACTATTACCTCTAAGAAGGCAAGTTGTCCAAATATAAAATTAGCAGCTTAGGGGGGCAGCAAGTGGGTTCCCCCTTTCTGAATAGCTTCGAACAAAGACTAGATGATCCCTGCACCACCTAGCTACCCACTTTGTCAGCAATCTTACAAGGGAATTCTCAGGTAGAGTTTATGCTTGATGGATTCTGAGGTCCCTTCAAATTCTAAGGGTCTGTGATTCTTCTCATATGCTATGAAAAATATTTGCTGAATTGAAAGTTTGGAGTAGTAGGAAATCAGTAAACAATGCTGTACTCAAGAAAGACTTCATGGAAGAGGTAAGACTAAAGGTTGAAGATGGAGGGATCTTAAAGGAGAAAGGAAAAAAGAAGGCATAGCAAACAAAAATGAACATCCCATGGAATGGCTAGGTAGCACAAGGGATAGAGCACCGGTCCTGGAGTGAGGAGTACTTGAGTTCAAAGCCAGCCTCGGACACTTAATAATTACCTAGCTGTGTGGCCTTGGGCAAGCCACTTAAACCCATTTGCCTTGCAAAAACCTAAAAAAAAAAATGAACAGCCTGAGCAAAGATATTGGGATTTGGATCAGAACACTGAGTTTGGAGTCAAGGAACAAAGGTTCAAATCCAATGATGACCACTTACTACCTGTGTGACCTTTGTGAAATTATTTTCCAGCTGGGCTATTCTCCTGGAGTTCATGATCTCCAGAAACCTTTAACATGACATGAACTCTGAAACTCCTACTTCCTCAGTTTCCCCATCTTCTTGGAGTTCCTCTCATCCTCTTGTTGAAGAGGGTAAAAATGGTAGATACTGGAGAGGTAAAATGGGGTGAATTGCCTCACATAAAAGAGGCAAGAAAAACTTTTACTGTGGAGGGATGAAAGCAGAGATTATGAGGAATGAGTGAACCTTAATTCATAAATGATCAAAAGTTATGAACAGTTTTCAGATGAGGTAATCAAAACTATCTATTGCCATATGAAAAAAAATGCTCTAATTCACTAATGATGGGAGGAATGCAATTTAAAACAATCCTGAAATACTGCTTCTTACACATTAGATTGGCTAATAGGATAGAAACGGAAAATGACAAATGTTTGAGCGGATGTGGGAAAAAAAAATTAAGACATCGATGTGTTATGGTGGAATTACAAACTGATCCAACCATTTTGAGGAGCAATTTGGAACTATTCCCAAATGGCTATAAAACTGTACCCTTTGATCCAGCAATACCACTACTAGGTCTGTATTGCAATTCTGTTCTTTTTAAAGTTCTTTTCTTCAATGTGTTTCATATCTAGTTTTCATTTGATCAATTTTGTTGTTTTGTGTATTTTCTTCAGTACTTTTTGTGCTTCTATTACCAAGTTGCTAATTATTTTTTCATAATTTTCATCCTTTGCTTTTATTTCTTCATCTAATTTTTCCTCTACTTTTGTTATTTGATTTTGAAGATCATCTTTAAGCTCCTCTAGGAATTCTTGTTGTCTTCCATCAAATTAGTAATTTTTCTTTGAGGCTTTGCTTGTAGTTATTTTGATTTCATCATCTTCTTCTGAGTTAATATCTTGATCCTTCCTGCCACCATAGTAACTTTTTATGGTCAGGGTTTTTGTTGTTGTCATTTTATGCTCTTTTTCTACCCTTTTCCTTGACTTAGCACCTAGGTTAAAGTTAGATTCTGTTCCCCATGTGGGGAGTGGAAGGATACTATCTCAAGCTTCAGACTTTTTCACTTTGTTGTCTTCAGAGCTATTTCTAGGGCTTTGAAAATTCTGGGTAGCTTCCAAGGTAATGTGATGTTATAGTTCTGAGGAAGAAATAATTTGCCAGCATCCACCTAATGTGTAAAACCAATTGTGAGATAAAAAACATCTAAATAATTACCGAAATGTAAAATGAATAAATCTCTCTCTTACTAGTTGTGTGTACCCTGGACAATGGAAACTCCTAGAAAGTACCAATTCTTTCATTTCCCTTTGTATCCCCACAGTATGCACTTAAAAAATTCTTTTTTATTAATTGATTAATTTTGAGGAACTAAGATAAGAAACACAATACCTAGATCAACAGCCTTCAGATGTGCAATGTGAAAAATGATGATAGAATAAATATTTACATAGCACCTACAATGTGCAGGTATTGTGCTAAATAATAATAATGATGATGATAATAATAATAATAATAATTATTATCTCATCTAATCTTCTCCAAGGGAGAGGTAGGGTAGGTGCTGGGAGGTAGGTAGGTGCTGCTAATATCTTTTTTCACAATATTTCACAGTTGAGGAAACTGAGGCTGATGGAGATTAAATGACTTGACCAGGGTCAAGTGTCTGAGGTCACATTTGAACTCAGGTCTTTCCGACTTTAAGCCCAATATTGTAATCATTGGGCAACCTAGATCCTCCAATAAAAATAGTAATAATAGCAGATCACACATTTCTATGGCATGTTGAGATGTGCCAAATGCTTCTGCGCAAAGTTCTGGTTCACAGTCCTCAAGGCAGCCCCCCAGCTCAGATTACTTTCTCATTCATACCTTAAATTATCCCTTCAGAAGGAGGTGCTATTATTATGTCCATTTTGTAGATGTGGCTAATAATAGAGGAGTATCTGAGATAAAATCTGAACTCAGGTCTTTTGGATACCAAGTTCATTTCTCTATTCCCTATGCCAGGGCCAGTGAAGGAATCTCAAGTTAATGGAGAAAAAAATTCATCTGAATTAAACACCCCTTTAAATTCATGATCCTAATTGTCCCATGAATAACTGAATCTCAGCACTCCTTGCTAATAACAAACTGCTGTCTCTGGTCCATGATTCCTCACAGGCCTGACATGACTATTTATTTGGGGAAAACTGCTCAGTGACTCAGGGATAGGACTGGTCCTGAGTGATTACATACCCTAATCAACTCTTTCTTAATCTGACAAGTGGTCTGCCTCCTACAGGGTTATTCCTGGTCAGGCAGGATTCTGAGCATGGGGGGCTTCAGCTGCCTGGGTGGGTAACCTGAGCTGGGGGGCTGCCTCAAGGAATGTGAAACAGAGCTTTGTACAGCCCCACCCCCTACAGCACAGATCCATTGGTATATAAATAAACTCAGTCTATGGAGCCATGTGTCTCTTTGTCTGGATCTTGTGGACTCAGGCGTCAGCCCAAACCCACAGCTCAACCCACTCTGCAACAAACTGTTGGATCCTAACACAGAAGTTCTCATTCAATTAATGGCCTTTTGAGCTTCCCTCATCTAGAAAGACAAGGATTTAAACCTCTCCGCCCCATTAAATTATCAAATAATTTAATAGGGCAGAGTCTCTGTGGTTCTTGAGATCATCTAATGGAAGAATTCTATTTCTAGAACCTAGAAAAAGAGGAATATTAATTATCAGAAATTACCAGACTTGGACTCTTCAAGATGTGAGTCCAAAATCTACCACTTATAATTATCAGTTGGGACCCTGGGCAAGTCATTTAACATCTTTGAGTTCCATTTTACTAACCTGTGCTATGAGAAGATAAGATTAGATGACCTTTAAAGTCTCTTCCACCTCTGGATTTAAAATTCAATGATGTTTCACCTATTTACTATGTAACCCTGAACAAATTGACTCTGAGCCTCAGTGTCCCCATCTATACCAATGAGGAAATTGGACTAGATGATCCTTAAGATTCCTTCTAGTTGGGAAACACTGATCTGACCTTTTTTTTTTATTCTGGGCAAGATGCATCTTGGTGCCTCTTGGGTCCCTTCTAGCTCTAAATCTAGAATTCTATGAGCCTATAAATGGAACAGGATCTTGGATCTGGTCATTAATTCCCATGGGCAAGGTAAGTAGGAACTGAAAGTTAACAAAAGGGAGGAGTTGGAGTACCTTTCTTTTTTTATTTTTTTTTTGTTTTTGCAAGGCAGTGGGATTAAGTGACTTGCCCAAGGTCACACAGCTAGGTCATTATTAAGTTTCTGAGGCTGAATTTGAACTCAGGTCTCCTGACTCCAGGGCTGGTGCTCTATCCACTGTGCCACCTAGCTGCCCCTAGTTGGAGTACCTTTCAATAAACATCCATGTCTTCCTCATTTGATAAAGAAACAGAGAAATCAGGATAAGAATTCACTTGGGCTTTCTAAGCAAACTGAGTTCTATGTTTAGCCTAGGGGTAAGATAGTGGCTTCTTGGGAATCTTAAAAGAAAGTCCACAACATGCCTCTGATTTCAAGGATCATTTCATTTTCAGGGAAGAAAAGTCCTTCTGGATGCCTTTGTCCATCCCAGTTTCAGGAAAGAATATCAATGCATTCAAAACCTGTGATTTAAATAGCATGAGAACTCCATCTTTCACTAAAAAGCAAGACCCATACATAAGTTATATTCTTAGAGGGTGACCATTGTTTCTGAGAATTTAAGTGATTTGTCCATGTTCACATAACTATTAAGTGTCAGAAGTGGGACCCTAGGTCTTTCTGACTCTCAGCACTCCATCTCTACCTCATGATGCCTACCTAGAAAGAGTACGGAGTGAAAAATAATCCAACTCAATGGTGAAGAACCACAGTGAAAGCAATTAAAATAATTAGATGGTAGGTTCCACTAATGCCATTACTCAGTCACTCAAGTTCACAATCTTGGGGGCATTCTTGACTCTTCACTCTCCTTCAACCTTAGTAATAATTATTTATGTGTTTAACTCTACATGACCCCATTTGGGAGTTTTCTTGGCAGAGATACTGGAATAATTTGCCATTTCCTTCTCCATCTCATTTTACAGATGAGGAAACTGAAGCAAACATGGTGAAATGATTTGCCCAGGACCACATAGCTAAGTAAGTGTCTGAGGTCAGATCTGAGCTCATGATGAGTCTTCCTGATTCCAAGTTTGGCCCTCTATCCACTTCACCACGTATCTAGCATCTATAGAATACTTTACAAATGTTATCTAATTTGATACTATTCATCCATCTGGAAAGGAGTTGCTATTATTATCACCATTTTAAAGATGAAGAAACTGAAGCAAATAAAGTGAAATGACTTGAGCACTGTCACAGAACCAGGAACTGTTTGAGGCAGAATTTGAACTCGTCTTCTTCATTCCAGACCCAGCACTGTTTCCATTGCATCAGTTGCTAAACTCATCATTTCCACTGCTAAAACATCTCTCCTAGCCTTCCCTGCACTCACAAAGCCAATACCCTAATGGTTCAAGCCTTAAATAAATCAGAACATCAACAAGTAGCTAAGTGACTAAGCAGCTATTTTGCCAGGTCTGAAGTCAGGAAAACTCATCTTCATGAGTTCAAATCTGGCCTTGGATACTTACTAGCTGAGTAAGTTATTTAACTTTGTTTGTCTCAGTTCCCTCATCTGGAAAATGAGCTGGAGAAGGAAATGGTGAACCACTCTACTATCTTTTCCAAGAAAACCCCAAATTTCAGTCAGACCTGACTGAAATGACTCAAGAATAACACATTGACAAACCTTTAGTAAGCCATTCTTCTTTGTCAGACACTGTGCTAAGCTCTAGAGATGAAAAGAAAAAAGTTAAAATAGTTCATGCCCTCAATGAGTTTACATTCTAATGAGAGAGAAAAGATATACCCACTTAAAGTTATTCACAAGATATACACCATGAGGAGCTAAGGGAAGCTCAGAGAGGAAGACATAGGCAACTGAGGGATCAGAAAAGACCATTTGTAGAAAATGACAGTAAGTCATAAAGAGAATCAGGGGTTCTAAGAGACAGAAGTGCAAACATGGGAGAGAACTTCTACAATGGCAAGGGGCTGAGAACAGAAATGCTATGATTGGAGAAGAGTGAGTATGTTGATTTGCCTAGAATAGAAAGTAGGCAAGTGGGAGTAATGTAAAAAATATTGAAAAAAAGGGAAAGGAAGGAGGATGGTAAACTATGAAGGCTTTAAATGTCAAATGGAAGAGCTTCGGAATGGAATTCCCAGTAGAAATCAGAAGCTCTAAAAGATTCTTATTTATTTATTCATTTATTTTTATTTTTACATTTTTTAACCCAACTACATTCAAAAGCAAGTGTCCACATTTACTTCCAAAACCTTGAGTTCCAAATTCTTCCCCTTCTTCCCATCCCACCCCCCCACATTGAGCAAGCCACTTATTTAGTATAGATTAAAAATGTAGCTATGAAACACATTACTACAATAGTCATAATCCCACCCCACCATGAAGAAAGAGAAACCTCAAGAAAAAGTGGGGGGGGGGGAGTGTACTTCAACCTATTTTCAGACTTCAATCTATATATCAAGTTCCTGAAAGACTTTTATGTAGGGTAGTGACATGGGCAGACCCATGGCTTAGGGAAAAAATACTTTGATAACTGTGTAAATGATAAAATAGGGACAGGGATGAATTAGTAGTCCATGAAAACAGATGAGGCAAGAAGTGATGAGGGCCTGCCCTAAGACCATGATGGCTTTGGTAGTAGAGAGAAGAGATCAGAAATGTTGTGGAGGTACAAATAATAAAACCTGGATATTGACAGTCTATAGAAAAAAAGGGAAAGGGTACTTATCATGGGTGATTGGAAGGATGGTTGAGGTACATTGAATAAAGTTCTGGACCTAAAATCAAGAAGACCCAAGTCCAAATCCAACCTCAGATGCTTACTAGATAGATGACCTTGGGCAAACCATTTCACTTTTGCCTTTCTTAGTTTCCACATCTGTAAAGTGAGGAATAAAAATAGCCCTTATCTCCCTGAGTTGTTAAAAAGATTGGTTGAGATATCTGTAAAAGCTTTTGCAAACCTGAAAGCACTATAGAAATGATTTATTATTAGATTAGGCAAAGAAGATGTAGGGCCCCTTCTGACTCTGAGTCCTCTGATTTAAGATCCAATATTCTGATCTAATCTTTTCTCTAGATACTATTGCTCCATTATCTTCATAAGCATCATCATCATCATCACAATCTTCTCTAAAGCATTTCTACCTGGAAAGAAATCCTCTTCTCTTCTCGGGGAGAGGAACACTGTGGGGGCTGGTGTTCATATCATCCTCCCCAAAAATTCTAAATCTCCAGTTTCCAATGCCAAAGTTAAAATTAATCTCAGGGTGGCATCTGAAGAAAAATAATTCACCCAGTGCTCCTTATCTCTTAGCTAGGCTGGTCATTACATTGGTGGCAAAAGATTAGCACTTCTGAATGACAGCTCTGCCCAACCTTTTAAAAACTTTAATATGGTTTGGAGGGCAGCTGTCGAGACAGATCTTTTCTGTCTCTAGACATATTTACAAAGTTGGGATTATTTGTAACCTCCATACCTGACCTGGATGCAGAATTCATCAACAAAGGTATTTTTAACAAGGCTCTTTCTTTCTCAAAAGTATTCACATATTTTCTCTGTTTCTCTGTCTCCCTTGTCTGTCCCATTCTGTCTCTGTTTTCTGTGTGTGTGTGTGTGTGTGTGTGTGTGTGTGTGTGTGTGTGTGTGGTGTGTGTGTGCATGCGTCTGCCTCTATCTCTGTTTCTCTCTCAGTGACTTACTCTGCTTCTTTGTTTTTGCCTGTCTCTTTCTTCTCTCCATCTTTCACCAAGGGAAGCAGTGGAGAGGGGTACCCCTACTCTACCAACTGTTGACCAGTTACCACAGATGGGAAAGGAAATAAGCTCTCATTAACCATCTTCTATGGGTCAGTGCCAAGCTTTAAAAATATATCTTATTGATCCTCACAACAATCTTAGGAAGTGGGTGCTATTTTTACCTCTATCTTTCATTTGAAGAAACTGAGGCAAGACAGATTAAATGGCTTGCTCAAAATCACCCAGCCAGTAAGTGCCTGAGGTTGCAGTTGACTGCAGGTCTGCCTTGACTCTGTACCTTGGGAATCCATCTATTATGCATCTAGTTGGCTAGGTAACAGGAGGGGCCAAAAACCCAAGTAGTGCTTTTCCCTCTCCTGCCTTCAGGCCATGGATCCTGCTTTCAGTGCAATCTCCACAAACCAACATCCAAGCAAGCATTCCTTATGTATGGCCTGTTAATTGCTTCTGTAGCTGCTGCTGCTGCCTGCCCCTACCTCCTCAGCCCCCAAAGCTGTTGAAAACTTGAGAAAAAAATCTGTTTGCCGTGAAGGTTCCTAGGATTGTTATCTAGTTCAACCTAAGACACAGATGTGTCTTACCAGGAAAAATGACATTAGGCAAGGTTCATAAGCATCTGCTAAAGACCAAGGGGCATTTCCATGTGACTTGCAGCTGAAGTCTCGTATATATTCTGTGTCTCCCATCAGAAGGTGAGCTCCTTGAGCACAGGGATTTCCCCCCAGCTTTTCTATTTTATCTCCATTACTTAGTATAGTGCTTTGCACTTAAAAACTTTCTCATCCATTCATTTAGTCTCTCATATTGTCTTGGTTTCTTTCTACTTATTTCTGCTTCTCTTAGTCTTTCTGTTTCCCTGGCTCCTTATCTCTGTCTACTTTGTCTCCACCTATCTCTTTCTCTGTCACTTGCTCAGCATCTCTCTGGTCCTCTCTGTTTCTCTGTATGTCTTACTGCTTCTTTCTGCTTTCTCTCTGCTTCTCTGTCTCCTTAACTCTTTCTCTGTCTGTTTGACTCTCTTTGTCTCTGCCCATCTCTCTTATTTTATCTCAGTTACCTTTCCCTTCAATCTATCTCTGGTTCTTAATAACTGGTCTAGCTTTGCTTCTTTATCTGTTTCTGTCTCTCTGTTGTGTAGTGGATAGAGCACTGGCCTTGGAGTCAGGAGGAAGGGAGTTCAAATCCAACCTCAGAGACTTGACTCTTACTAGCTGTGTGACATTGGGCAAGTCATTTAACCCTGATTGTCTATCCTCTGGGCCATCTCCAGTTATCCTGATTCATATCTGGTCACTGGATCCCTATGACGCTGAAGGAGAAAGTGAGGCTGGTGACGTAGCACAGCGCCCCCTCACTCAAATCCAGTTCACATGCTTGTCATGGCATCAACTCTGATGTTGTGGTCTTCTTCAAAAATGAAGGACAAACATTATTATTACCATCCCAGTGTCTGTCTGTCTCTTAAATGTCATATGTGAGATACTCTCAATTTCCATTTCAAAGGCAGAAATGAGTCCAGTGATGAAGAAGTTGTCCTGATGGCTTGCCCTGGAAGTCTGGTTGAGAGTAAATATCCCTCTAGAGGAGATAGTCCTCTGGTTTCTTGACCCATTCCAAGGGTAGGAAAACATTGGGGGGAAGTTAGGCAATCAGCACCTGAAAGGAGAAGCAGCAGCTGCTGCCAAAGGACAATGGCAAGGTCTTTATGATCTTCAGATAAAATGCAGATCATTTGTATATGTCTATTTTGTATCAATGACAGACTCTGAACTGACACACCACCCAGTTGCTAGCTTATGCAAAAAAAAAAATAGTAATAACCCTACTAGCCTGAAGATGACCTTAAATAAACCTTAAATAAACATTTTTAAACCTGACCACCCAATATAATTCAGCTTTCAAATAATAATTTAGGAAGACAGTATTTTCAATTGAGCAATCAATTAGCAGTGGTTAATCTCCAGACCCTGATAATGTGCAAGATCTTGCAGATTTTTTTTAAAGATGCATTCAAAAAGCAAACCCTGCCTTCAACAACCTTACAGTCTTTACACATACATGCATATACTTAAGTTTATATTTCAAGTAGGGGACCAGGAAAATAAGTTAAAAGATTCCAGAGGGATAAATTGCTTCAAATTACTGGAAATATTGGATGCTGAAATTCAAACAATTCTGAGATTTCACATCATACTTGGAAAATTAACAATGATAAACATGGAAATGGGGTTGGAGGTGGCTAGAAGAGGACAGGCAAACAAATTCACTCTTGGCAGAGCTGCAAATTGATCTAAACAGTTCTGGAAGTCAATTTGTAATTAGGTGGGAAATGACACCAAATTGGTCATAATATTTCACCCTTCAGTTTCACTATTATATTCTATGAGGTCAGTGACAGAAAGCAAGGGCTTATGAATGGCAAAAATTATCTCAGTAACACCCCTTATGGTAGGCAAACAGGCTACAGAGTGGGTGCCAACTTATTAGTTAATTGAAGTATGGAATAATGATGAGGCTCAGCTCACATAAAGGGCAAAGAGGAAAAGTAACAGTTATTTATTAAATGTCTATTATTTGCTAGATTCTATACTAAGGACTTCATGAATATGACCTCATTTACTCCTTAATACTTTTCTTGAGGGGCAGCTAGGTGGTGCAGTGGGTAGAGCACTGGTCCTGGAGTCAGGAGGACTTGAATTCAAATCCAGCCTCAGACACTTGCCTAGCTGTGTGACCTTCTACAAGTCACTTAATCTAATTGCCTTAAATGAATAAAATTTTTAAAAAACAGCCTTTCTTGATCTTTCAACAGTTAATATCTCTCCCTCCCCTTTCCTCTTCCCCTACTTCACCAGTCACCTGGTCTCTATTCTATATATGCCTGTATAATGAATAGAGAGCCAGTCTAGAACCCACAAAGGACTGGGTTCAGGGCTCACCTCTGAAGCATCCTAGCTGGGAGAGCCTGTATGATACTTTTTCTGGGCCCTAACCACTCTCTAAGACCTACACAGATGAAGTGTTCCCACCTGAGAGGTACCTATATTAATGAAGTCACAGGTCTGGGTCTTGTGGCTATCTTTTGTAAGAACTTATATATGCCTCTAATGCTTGATGACACAGGAGACACCAACCTTAGCATCAAGAGGACTTGAGTTCAAATGTAGCTTCAGATGATTGACATTTATTGGCTGTGTGACCTTGGGTGAGTCACTTAACCCTGATCACCTCCCATCCAGGGCCATCTCCAATATTCCTGATTCTTATCTGGCCACTGGATCCATATGGCTCTAGAGGAGAAAGTGAGACTGGTGGCTTGGCACGACCCCCCTCACTCAAATCAAATTCATGTGCTTGTCATGGCATCAACTCCCTGATGTTGTGGTTTTCTTTGAGAACTAAGGAAAAGCATCAACATATGTATTTGAAGGCAGCTAGGTGACACCATAGATCACAGAGCACTGGGCATTGAGTCAGGAAGATTCTCATGAGTTCAAATCTGACCACAGACACTAGTTGTGTGACCCTGGGCAAGTCACTACACACTGATTACCTCAGTTTCCCCTTATGTAAAATGAGCCAGAAAAGGAAATGGCAAGCCACTACAATCTTTTTACCAAGAAAATCCCAAATGGGGTCACAAAGAGTCAGGTATGATTGAAATAACTGAACAATAGGAACAACATATATGTGTGGGTTGTCTCCTTCATGTTGTAAACTCCTAAAAATACAAGGGATTATTTCATTTTTACTTTTTAAAATAAAATAGGTAGAGCTTATTTATTTATTGGAGGGGCAATCGGGGTCAAGTGACTTACTCAGGGTCACACAGCTAGACTGTTTTACTTTTGTCTTACTATTCCCAGTACCTTACACTTAAAATAAAGACAGATATGTTATAGGGGAGATACTTGGTGGCATCAGTACACCTCTTAGGTCCTTTACAACTCCAAAACTATATGATTCTAGGATATCCTCTTCCAAAAAGCTCTGACAACTACCCATGATGTCTTGTCATTGGGTATAACTACTATTGGTAAGAATTTTATGCAAGAATTCTTCCAGATCCTGTAGGATGGCACTTGAATCTGGGTCCAGGAGTAGGGTAGAAATGTTACTTAGCAGCTGACCACCATTGCCATTAGTCCTATACCAATATCACATTTTTCTCCTTCCCTCCATTCCTGCCACTATCATCACTATGACCAGGACATCATTCTCTGCTAACCCTCTGTACATACCACCTTCCCTACCTGGCGAAAAGCCCAAGCTCTCCTACTAGTGACAAGGATAATGACTGAATGTCCCCTGGAGTTCCTCCAGTCCAGAGTCAGAGACTCTGCCTCATCTAAGTCTCACTGGAATTTCAATCATACCTCTCCGGCCAATTGTCAATGTTCCTTATTGATCCTACCAGCATTCCCACTAGGAGACATTCTACATCATTCAGCCAAGCTGCAGAAGCACCCAGAAGCATCCTCAGATCCAGGCCAAGGTCAGTACCAGGCTACCAAGGGGGCAGAGAAGAAACTTGAAGCTCCTTCTCTGTTCTCCCAGTTTGTTCAAGGTTTTACTGTTTCTGACAGACTTAGGTCTGAATTTTGAAACAAGACTGGCAAGATTCATTAATTGCAAAGAATAATCAGACATTATGGAGACATATAAAAGAAATGAGAAACATTAACTGCCCTCAGGGAGCTTTTTGTTTAGATGGCTATAAGAGAGTTGTGATTTTTGTGGGAATGATGCAGATTGGGGTGGGGAACTTGTTTTCTGCCAATGGTCATTTGGATATTTATAACATCATTCAACTGCTATATCTGGTTAAACACTTAATCAATTAACCCCTAAAAAGTTCCTAGATTTATTGAATTTTGAATCTCACCTGCAGTTGTGGTACTGATTTCCTCTGCCCTTACACAGTCAAGGGCCAGATGTACTGTCCTATCCCTGTTGTAAATTGTAGCTTTTCTGTGAATTTTATCAATTAATCAGTGATCATTTTTTAACCAATGGTATCACTGCCTTTATTTAACCTGTAAAGAATAAGTTGTGAATTTTGAATAAAAATGAAAAACATACTCTCAGTGATGTAGAAAAGTAGAAATGTATGTAGAATGTTAAAATGTAGAATATATAGAAAAATATGTAAATAAATGTAGAAATGTAGATGCAGAAATATGTATATATATATATGTATATATATATGTATATATATATTATATATATATATAATATATATATATATATATATGGGACAGCTAAGTGATGCAGAAGATAGAGCATGGGCCCTGTAAATCAGGAGAACCTGAGTTCAAATCTGGCCTCAGACACTTAAAAAAATTACCTAGCTGTGTGATCTTGGGCAAGTTTAACCCCATTGTTTTGCAAAGAAAAGAAAAGAAGAGAAAAGAAGAGAAAAGAAGAGAAAAGAAAAGAAGAAAAAAGAAGAGAAAAGAAAAGAAAAGAAAAAGTAAAAAATAAATAAAATTTTAGCAAAGAAAAAACAATTATATTGGGAAATAAGTAAATGCCATATTTTGCAGTGAAATATGTTAATGGTTATATAAAACTTTGTTTAAAATAACTTAATGAGGGCGGCTAGGTGGCGTAGTGTATAAAGCACTGGCCCTGGAGTCAGGAGTACCTGGGTTCAAATCTGGTCTCAGACATTTAATAATTACCTAGCTGTGTGGCCTTGGGCAAGCCACTTAACCCAGTTTGCCTTGCAAAAACCTAAAATAAAATAACTTAATGGAATTTATGGTGTGTACTGAAAGTATGATACAAATGATAATTTTAATTTTCTTATATTGATAAGGAAACACAATTTGCCACAGATAGAACTTAGCATAATTCACATCAGATTTATAATTTGTTACACATCTTTGCAGTTCAACAAATCATTTATCAATCACTTTACTAATAATTTTCAGGATCAGATATTAAAGTCTTATCTCACGGTTTCCCTGACTTCCTTCAAGGTCCCAGTCAAAATTCTACCTTTTAAAAGATTTAACTTAATGTCAATTCCTTCCCTCTTTGATTGTCTCCATTTTCTCCCATCTCTAATTTGTTTCTTCATAATTGCTTGCATATGGTCTCCCCTATTCAACTATTTGACAGCAGGGATTTTTCCTTTTTTGTCTTTCTTTGTGTTTCCATTGCTTAGGACTGTATCTGGCATACAGTAGACTTAATCATGCTTGTTGAAGTCATTTGTCCTTTTCTTGAACATTTAAAGTTCTTTACAACTTAACTTCTTCCTCCCTTTCCAAATTCCTTGCATTCTCCTTACATTATTATATTTCACTCTCCTTTATGCACTCTATGATCACCATGACTTTTCCCCTAGCTTTTTTCCTATTCTTAGACTGCCCTCTTTCCCAATCTCTGAATCTTAAAATCCTTGGTCTTCTTAAAGCTCAGTTCAAGACTCACCTCCTTGAGGGCAGTTAGGTGGCTCAGTAGATAAAACATCACCCCTGGAGTCAGGGGAACCTGAGTTCAAACTCAACCTCAGAGACTTAATATTTCCTAGTTGTGTGACCTTGGACAAGTTACTTAACCTTGCAAAAAACAAAAACAGACAGATTCAAATGAAGAAATTAAAGCTATATATAATCTTATGAGGTATCACTTCACACCTATTAGATTGGACAAGATGAGGAAAAAAGGGAAGATGATCATTGTTGGAGAGGTTGTGGGAGGATCGGGACATTGATGCATTGCTGGTGGAGTTGCAAATGGATCCAACCTTTCTGGAGAGCAGTATGGCACTATGCCCAACGAGGAATAAAACTGTTCATACACTTTGACTCAGTCATTCCAATTCTAGGTCTATATCCAGATGAAACTATGAAAAAAAGGGGAAAGTTCTACATGTTCTAAAATATTCATAGCAGCTCTTTTTGTAGTGGCAAAGAATTGTATATTGAGGGGATGCCCATCAATTGGGGAATGGCTAAATAAGTTATGGTACATGAATACTATGAAATACTATTGTTCTTCAAGAAATCATAAATGGTTGGACTCTAGAGATGCATGGAATGACTTAGGGGATCTGATGCTGAGTGAAGGGAGTAGAACCAAGAGAACAATGTTCATATTAACAACAACATTGTGAGATGAACAACCTTGATGGAAACAGCTCCTCTCCACAGTCCAGAGAGCTAAGACAACTGTATTTGACTGACTATGGACTAGATTATTCCCAATCAGAGGAAGAAAAACAAAACAAAATACACACACCCACCAAAAAAAAAAACAAACCTTTCTGAATCTGATGGACACTTTATAAAAATTATCTCTTATGTATCTCTTTCTCTTAATCCTAAATCTTCATATTAAAAATGATTAATCTGTAAACATGTTTATCAAAATGTGCATGTACAATACTAACCTGACTTTGCCACTGAGGGGAAGGGGTTGGGAAGAGAAAGTGGAAGGAAATTTTGTAACTTAAAAATATGTATGTATGTATGGATGGATGAAAATAAATAAATAAATTTAATAAAAACAAAACAAAACAAAAATGACTTACCTCCTCCGAGAGGTCTTTCCTTCTCTACCCAAATGCTAATGTTTCATTTTTTCCTTTTTTTAGGATAAACTGGAATATATTGTATTAAATTTTCAGATGAAGCTGAGATGAGAGGTTAAGGTACTTTAAGGCAATTAAATTAATATTAACTAAGTTAATAGCTAATGTCTATTTTCTAAGCTACTCCATATGTATTATGTATAGTGATTTATATAGTTGTC
This sequence comes from Macrotis lagotis, assembly GCF_037893015.1. Lineage (NCBI taxonomy): Eukaryota > Metazoa > Chordata > Mammalia > Peramelemorphia > Peramelidae > Macrotis > Macrotis lagotis. The sequence goes on along the minus strand of NC_133658.1, from coordinate 879,707,824 downwards.
TTCCTCCCATTAGAAAATAAGAACTTATCTACCTCCTGACAGAGAGAATGAAGTAAATATGCAGAATTAGATATGCATTTTTTGGGCATAGCCAATATGGGAATTTATTTTCTTTGACTAGGTATATTTGCTTCATGTGTTTCTTTTTCTTTTCCACTGGGGAAGAAGAAAAAGAAATGCTTGATCATTTTTTAAATTTTAAATTAAATTTTATAATCAAAATAATTTTAGTGATTAAAAATAATTTAAAATAAGCTCTTTGAAAACAAGGTTTATTTTTCTTTTTTATTTGCATCAACAGTGCTTAGCATAATGCCTAGTCTAGAATATAGTGATTATTAATGAGACACCATCTACTATGTGTCCTCAGGGAGCTTATGTTCTATCAAGGAAAGAGAATGCATCAAAACAATTATGTGTAAGGGAAGGATGGTCTAATAGGAGAAGCATGACACCCCTATCTGGAGGTGGCAAATGTTCTACATCTAAAATTCTGAAGGAGTCAGAGAAAAGAAAAGAAAGAAAGACTTCTGCAGAATCTCAGTTCAGATCACAAGGCACTGACCTTGGGGAAGAAGAGCACAGTCCCATCCAACCAAGCTAGTAACTAAAGGGAGAAAAATACTGAAGAGTAAGCAGCTTGTCCTGCCCAGACACACTGTGTCCTAAGAAGAATCCACTACACAAGCAACCAGTCCAGTCTAACTTGCAGCCAAGACACCTACCCAGAATAACCCAGCCTGTATACAAGACAAAATAGACATCTACAAGGCAAATTTGAGAGTGGGGCAATAGCAGCTGAAGGGATCAGGAAAGGACTCAGAGATAGGAAATGGTAGATGGTATTTTGAGGGCAAAATCATTGTCCTGAAGACAACCTAGTGATGAGCCTCCTCCAACTTAGCCAGGTTGGTCTTTGGAAATCATTTATTAAGTGTCACCTGTTTACCAGGTTAAACACTTTACATATAATATTTCACTTGAGGCTTACAACAACCTTGAGAGGTGAGTGCTGTTATTAGCCCCTTTTTACAGATGTGGAAACTGAGGCAAACAGAAGTTAAGTAGTTTTCACAGTAAGTGAATATCTGAGACCAGATTCCAACTCTCCTACTGACCACAAGACCAATACTGTACCCACTGCGCCATCTAGCTCTCATCCAACTTATAACAGGATTGTTTGATATATATGTATATGTGTGTGTGTGTGTGTGTGTGTGTGTGTATAAGTTACATATGCTAATGAAAAAATAAACAGAAGATAACTTGAAAATAAGTACAAATTAGTACAGTACAAATTTAGTACAAAGTAAGGATGCACAAAGAAACAGTGAATAATGTGAAGTTGGAGTTACAGGATAGCTTTCTAGAGGAAACCTGAAAATGATTTGGGGTTTTTAGTGGAACACAAGCACCCAATGAATTAAAAATCTATATATCTGTTAATAAATAAGTCCTAGACTTCATTGGAAAGAAATAAAAAGAACAATATATTCTGCTTTGATCAGACTACATTCAGAATGTTATTTTCAATTTGGATCAATATGCTTTGGGGGCGGGGTTTGATTCACTGGTACCCATCTGGAGATGAAAGGAAGGTCATAAAGAAGGTTACGAAACTCCAAGATCATACCATGTAAAAATCATTTGAAGTAACAAGGCATGTTTAGCCTAAAAAAAGTAGAGATTTAGTTGAAGTGAGGGCAGGACACAATGTCTGTCTTCCCATATTTGAATACCTGTCATATTGAAGATGGATTAGGTTGCCCCAGAAAGCAAAAAAAACTAGGAGAAGAGGATGAGAATTACAAAATTTCAGAGTCAGATTTCAGATGATATGGTGAAAAAAATTCATAACAATTAGAGATACTTCAAAGTGAAATAGGCTACCTTGGAAAGTCATAAATTCTGCAACCCTCAAGATCTTTAAGCAAAAGTTACAATGTTAGTGTTCACTCTAGAGTCAGAAAGACATATATGACTAGTCAAGCCACTTAACCTCTGTTTGCCTCAGTTTTCTCATCTGTAAAATAGAAATAACAAAAACACTTAACCCACAAGGTTGTTGTGAGAATCAAATCAGTTGAGGTGCATAGAACACTAGAAAATCTTAAGGTGCTGTCAAATATTAACTAATATTATATTTATTTATTCATTTCTTCATTCACTCATTTATTTATTTGTGGGAATAGGTTTATTATAGTGATATAAAAAAATTTATTGCTACCAGAAATTACTGACAGCTTATTCTTTTTTACTGTTTTTTATTTTAAACTTATTTTTTCCAATTACATAATCTTCCAATCAAGATAATAGTTGTTTCAATTGATTCATTTTCTGTAAGAAATCTATAAGATTCAACATTCATTTACTGTAAGATTTTGAGTTCCACCTTTTTCTCCCTCCCTTCCTCCCCCCACCCCACAACATAATCTGATTCACATTATTTTTGTTATTATCTAGTTTGGGCACAAAATAGACTGGAAATACCTTCTAATTCCAACAATCTAATTCCAATAATCAGGTTCATTTGTAGTCAGATCTTAATAATCTGTAATCAGATTATTAAAGAGGAATAGGGAGAGTTGAGGTCTACCTCAAATTAGAAGAAGGGGAGGTCTACATTATAATTGGTGCAAAGACAGAGAGATCGGGCACATTCAGATGACTGCCCAGAGATTTGCTTGCCTGGAACATTCAGCAACAGAATCACAGAAGTCACAGAAGGCTTTGGCATCCTGTGTAGAACTTGTGACATGGAGAACTATTATCATTCCTTGACAGTACATGATCCCCCCCATAACTATAACCTGATATATCCAGAGTCATTTAAGACATGGCTAAATGATCTATACTTAGCATGATAATTTGGGATTTGGGAAGTATCTTAAGGTTCAACCAATACAATTTCTGAGGTTATTAGTTACCACTAAAATTCAACCTTAATGGGTTGACAGGCTCTTTCTGACCAAGTTGATCTAAAAATACTAAGTGTTTGGACTATGGGAGAAGATTTTTTTTAATATACATATATATATATACATACATACACACACACACACACACACACACACACATAGAAAGGGATTGAGTGTACTCTGCTCAGCTGTTGGAGAAGTATTTGTTTCTCAGTCACCAGCAATAAAAATGCCCATGAGGGACAGTGTGTTATTCAGAGAGGACACTAGATTTGGCAGCAGATGACCAGGATTCAAATTTTAAATCTTTATTGCATGTGTGACTTTAGGAAAACCATTTCACTACTTAGACCCTCAGGTTCATGGTCTTTAAGATGAGATGTTAATCTGTATACAATAGTCCACACTACTGGGAAGCTGAGGTTGGTGGATGGAATGAGCTCCATAGTTTTGAGCTGAAGTATAGCTAAAGCTGGTCACATGTCCCACATCAAGTCTGACACAAATATGGGGAGTCCACAGAAATGAAGGAATACCAAGCTTCTGTGGATGGGAGGCAGCCAACTTAAGACAAAGACAGAGAGACAGAGACAGAGACAGAGACAGAGACAGAGACAGAGAGAGAGAGAGAGAGAGAGAGAGAGAGAGAGAGAGAGAGAGAGAGAAAAGAAGAAGAAGAAGAAGAAGAAGAAGAAGAAGGAAGAAGAGGAGGAGGAGGAAGAGGAAGAAGAGGAAGAAGAGAAAAAGAGAAAAAGAGAGAAAGAGAGAGAAAGAAAAAAGAGAGAAAGAGAGAAAGAAAAAAGAAAAGACAAGACAAGACAAGAAAAGACAAGACAAGACAAGAAAAGAAAAGAAAAGAAAAGAAAGAAGGAAGGAAGGAAGGAAAGAAAGAAAGAAAGAAAGAAAGAAAGAAAGAAAGAAAGAAAGAAAGAAAGAAAGAAAGAAAGAAAGAAAGAAAGAAAGAAAGAAAGAAAGAAGGAAGGAAGGAAAGAAGGAAAGAAGGAAAGAGAAAGAAAGAAAGAAAGAAAGAAAGAAAGAAAGAAAGAAAGAAAGAAAGAAAGAAAGAAAGAAACAGAAACAGGAGAGAAAGGGAGGAGGGAAAGAGAGGGAGGGAGAGAGGGAGGAAAAGGGGGAGAAAAGAGAAAGGAGGGAGGGAAGGAGGGATGGAGAGAGCAAGAGATTAAAATGGATAATGGGTTATGTTCCATCCAGCTCTAAATTTTGTAATCATAGGGGAATTGGTGATATTTAACTTGGACAAATGGAATCACTGGAACTGCATGCAATCTCTATCTAGGAGTTGTTAGGGAGCACAAGAGGGTCTACACTCCCCTAATTGCTCCCCCTTCAGATAAGAAGGGACAGGGTTTAGTTTCCAGAATTAGTACTCATCTATCAACAATGACCCGGATCAATTCATTCTCCTAGGGGAAATCTAAGTGAGCACCAAATTCAAGTTTTCTAGTTCTGCTTGGGGAAAAAATAGCTAAATTCATAATATTAAACCATAGTTACTGAACTTGTTGATGCCTCAGTTTCCTCATTCATAAAATGAAGGCATTACATTTTCTAAATTCCAAAATCTTTCCCTGCACAGATCTGATATTCTGTGAAACACCTCATGCTAGGACATTCAGAATTGATACAAGGACAACTTAGGCTGGTCTGAACTCCCATGTCTTAGATAGGCTGATGTGAGCAGAGCCCTCTCAGCCTTTACTAATGTCAGTCAGTCAGTCAAAAAGCATAAATGTCTCCTGTGCTAAGGGCTGGGCATGCAAAAAAAGAAAAAAGACAGTTACATACCATCAAATATGTACAAACTATATTCAGTATAAATAAGAAATAATCAGCAGAGGGAAGGCACTGGAATTAGGAAGGGTTGGGATGCCAAGCTGATATTGAGCCTTCCATGTAATTCAATGTTAAAAATAAATGAATAAAAATTCAGGAATTAATTAGGTCCCTAATATTTGCCTAGCAACATATAATGAACTGGCAGCTAGGTAGGTGGATGGAGTGCTGGACTGGGAGTCAGGAAGACTCATCTTCATGAGTTCAAATTTGATTTCATATACTTACCAGCTGTGTGACCCTAGGCAAGGCACTTAACCCTTTTTGCCTCAGTTTCCTCATCTGTCAAATAAGCTGGAGAATAAAGTAGCAAACCATTCTAATACCTCTGCCAAGAAAACCCCACATGGGGTCATGGAGAGTTGGACAGGACTGAAAAATGACTGAACAACAAATATAAGGCATTGAGGCTACAAAAGTAAAAATGAGATAAAGTTCCACCTTCTTAAAAAGGCTACCATTCAAACAAGTGGCTAGGGGATACAGGGATTAGGATAGAGCACTGAATGTAGAGTCAGGAAGACCCGTGTTCAAATCCTGCCTCAAATATTTACTAGCTGTGAAACCCTGAGTAAATCACTTAATTTTTAATCTGTCTCAGTTTCCTCAAGTGAGAGATGAGGATGACAATAATCTCTAACCTCCTAGAGTTGGTATAAAGTTCAAATGGATTAAAATATGTAAAGTGATTTACAAATCTTAAAAAGAGTTTTATAATTATTGTTTAATATTATTAATTATATATTTCATCATATTATTTAGTTTCATACTATTAATAAATATTATTAATTAATATAATAATTAATACAAAATTGATTACATGTTTACATTGTTACCAATAGTGATCCCTCAATTCATTATGTCTCCCCTTATCTTAATAATATCAAAATATCAATAATATAAAAAATCTTTAATAAAATTAATATTTATGTATATATATACAATTACATAATAGTATTATTGTATAATATAATTCAATAACATTATACAATAAGAGGAAACAGCATAAATTTGGTAGTAGTCACCAGGGGAAGGAAGACACAAAGATCCTGTGTGTATTAAAAGAGCAGAGTCTAAAAAAATAGTAGCCAAGTCATGTCACAAATGTTATTTGAGCTCAGCCTGGGTAGAAGTGGGTGCCCACAAGACTTCCTGTTTACTTTTCTTGCTAGATTCATTCCCTGTGTGTCCTTCGAGGTATCAACTTTACAAACCATTGCTCCAGGAAGAAACCCTGAGAAGAGAAAGCCAGCAAGGGCAATTAGCAGCCTGGCAAGGCAGCTCTGGTTTTCAGCTCTGGCACCAATTTTAGCCTATCATGCTCTTTTCCAAAGAAGGGTCTTTAGGATAAAGCACAAACATCTTTTCCACTTTGGACCCATGCCCCAGAACTCACAGAAATGTTTGCAAGAGCCAGTCTCATCTGAGATAGCATTGGAGAATGAATTCATGCTAATTGTTCTTCAGAGAAAATCCTATTTCCTCAACCCAGAATATGCTGGAGGGAGATGGGGAGAAAGGGGCTTGATCAGAAGCTCCTTGAATTGAGGGGCAACCCTGGAAAATTGGTTTCACAAACTATGCTTAGGAACAGAGATGGTTGGTCATGGCAAGAGAATGCCATTCAGAAAACTGAGGATTCTGTTCAGTAGAACTTCAGTAGCTCACAATTAGTACAACTGAATGTTGGATGCTAGCCGACTGTCCCTTCCTCCTCTAAATTCTATGGTCCACTCAGTTAAAAGGAGACTTAGAGTCAAACAGGCCTGTTACTGTTTCCATGAACTTGGCGTTTTGTTTCCTTTCTCTCAGTAGCATTGCTTAGACTGTCTAGGCACTCGGTCCTCTCCTCTGCCTCTTGTGGTCCTTCAAGGTTCACACTTGTGGACCATCTCTTCAAGAAATCTTCCCTGACTAGTTAATTCTTTGTGTCTCTGCCTCTGTCTCTGACTTTCTTTCTCCATCTGTCTCTTTGCCTCTCTTTCTATCTCTGTCTCTCTATCTTTCTCTTCTCCTCCTTCTGATCATTGCCAAGGTTTTTTTTCATATCAAATTCAAAAACTCCATTTGCTTCATTTTCAATGTTCATTGTTCAAAGTTCATTGTTCCTCAAACTAGAAGTACTTCAGAACTCATTTAGTCCAACTCCTTTATCTTAAAAATGGAAAAACTGAGGCCTCAGAGGTGAAGTGATTTGTCCAAGGTTACACAAGGAGTGACCATTAGAATAATAGCAGTCATGGTAGTAGAAGTGGTAGTAGTGGTAGTACTAGTAGTAGCAGTAGAAGCAACAGTAGCAGTAATAGTAGTAACAGAAGTAATAGTAGAAGAAGCAGAAACAGTAACAACAGTAAGAGTATAGAAGCAGCAGCAGCAGTAATAGTAGCAACAGAAGTAATAATAGTAGAAAGGAGCGGTAGTAACAATTGTAAGAGTATAGAAGCAGCAGCAGCAGGAGTAATAGTAGCAACAGAAGTAATAATAGTAGAAAGGAGCGGTAGTAACAATTGTAAGAGTATAGAAGCAGCAGCAGCAGGAGTAATAGTAGCAACAGAAGTAATAATAGTAGAAAGGAGCGGTAGTAACAATTGTAAGAGTACAGAAGCAGCAGCAGCAGCAGTAATAGTAGCAACAGAAGTAATAATAGTAGAAAGAAGCAGCAACAGTAGTAGAAGCAGAAGTAGTAATAGTCATTATAATAGCACTGGTAGCCAGAGAAACAGTAGTAGTAGTAGTAGTAGTAGCATAGAAGTAGAAGCAGATGTAATAGTAGTATTTATAAATACACAAATAATTAAATGGTTTGAGGCAGCAGACCTCACCCCAATTTTATTCAAAGTTATCTCACTGGTCAGTTACTGTGAGGAATATGGGGGGTGTTTGGGTTCCACAAGAATATGAGGGGAGAATTGTTAGTTTACATTAGAAAGACTGGGGTCTGCCTATATTGTTGCCTATGGGCAGGGTCTGAGTTAAGAGAGAAGATTTAGCCTCAATGTCATCAAAAATGGATGAGATTGCCCCACCTAGTTCTAAATTAACCTAGGGTCTTCAACCTTCTTTTCCCCTGCTTTAGGAAATAGCTGTTCTTGCTCATTAGTATAATGAGCAGGGCAGAGGAAACAAGGGGACCAATATCAATTATATTTGTGACCCCAGCCAATGATGGGCATGAGGGGACAGGAACAAAGCCTTGCAAACTACATAAAAGACCTAACATTTTCGGGATTCCTTGCCACTCTCCCATCTTGAGAGAGGTGTTCCATTTATTGAGACATCTTAATAAAGAGTCATTTTAATCACACTGAACTAAGTATTCCCCAGCCATTTATAACAGTAACCATAAAGAACATGGAGCCAATTTGTCACAGTGGTAAAGGCACTAGCTTTAGAATGAGAAGATTTGGGTTCAAATCACATTTTTGACACTTATTACTCATGTGACTTTGAGAAATATACTTCTCTGGGCTCCAGATTTCTCCATAAAATGAAAGGACTGAAGGCCTGAGGTGCCTTCTACACTTACATTTACAGTCTTCCCCAGGTCTCATATCCTCTTATCTCACTCACTCTACCTCTAATCCTATCCCATACTCATTTCATAAAATCATTGGTCAATCACTGTACAAAATCACCTCCTGAGATTTCCAGGTATGAGTCCAGGATCTCCTGTAATCCCCCAAACTGTAGAGTTTCCTGGCAGCAGTGAATTTTTAATGAGGTGTAGATAACTAGGTGAGACTCTTCAGGGGATGATTTAAACAAAGCTTTAAACAGCCATCAATCTGGCATGACATCTCGTGGGCAAAAATCTTTGGATAATTGACTGAATTATTTACTGAACTGTCCAAGTATTTGGATATATGTTGATGGCGCTTTGACATAATGAAGTCATTTCCATTTCAAAGCTGTCATGACTAGTTATTGATGGCTGTGAAAGTCAAGAATCCTCTGAATGTTATGAGTCAATATGTCAGGAAATAGCAGAGTTTCCTTCTTTTTCCACCCTGTTGTTTTCAGAGTTCCTTAACCAGGTTACTCATAGCCCTGGTTCAACAAGAGTCTGATGCACAATGTTGTGCAGGAAGTCAGAAAGAAAAAAACTGTCCTGTTGATTTCTTTCATTAGCTTTACCTAGCAAGCCTGTCAGTTCCGCACCTCAATTTCCCATGCAATGCCCTTTGCCGGATTTAAACGAGGAAAGGGAAAGGTTACTGCTGCTGTTGAAGGATATATCTGCTAAGAGGAAGTCTGATATACCGAATGGAATGAATGTTAGACTTCAAATCAGGAGAGCAAGGTTGAAATCCCCATTTTGATAATAGATGTAACTAGGGCAACTAGGGGGGAACAGTCAATAAAGCCCTAGGCCTAGAGTCAAGAAAACTCATTTTCCTGAGTTCAAATGTGAACTCAACTATTTAGCAGTTGTGTGACCCTGTACATGTCACTTGATCCTGTCTTCCTTGATTTTCTCACCTATAAAATGAGCTTGCTAAAGAAATGAGTGAGCTTCCTTCATTCAGGAAGGATCACAAATACCAACTTTCCTTTTTTTTCTTTTTTTCCGCCCACAACAGTCCTGTGTGGCAGGGAGCCAAGGTATGACTCTCAAGGCTTTGAGACTCCCAGTGACCTGCCCAGGGCCACACAGCTAAAAAAGTGCCTGAGGCTGATTTCTAACTCCCATCTTCCCACTCCAAGTCTTGCCTTCTTTCCAAAGACCACACTGCCTCCTCAACATCTCAGGAAATTTGATGCTACAATTTGTTAATAATATAAAGTAGTGCATAGTTTATGGGTTTTTCTAAAAAAAAAACCTTTTCTCATTTAAAACCTAAAAGTATCTGATTTCTACCACAATTCTGAAATTTCACTTTAAAACTTTCTAAAAATACATGTGCATATATTTATTTTTAAAATATCTTCATATATATTAATAGTTACCATTATAGCATTTTAAGGATCATGAATTTACATATATTATGTCATTTGATCAATACAGCAACTGAAAGATAGGTACCACTATTATCTTCATTATATAGATGAGGAACCTGAGGCAGACAGATTAAGTGACCAGCACAGGATCAGTCTGGCACAGGATCAGTCTGAGGTGAGATTTGAACTCAGGTCTTCCTAACCCCTTAATCCATTACTGTAACCACTAAGCCATCTAATCTTACTTTTTAACTCCCCTACCCATCTCCCCAAAAGCTTCATTCTCCTGCCTCTCCCTACCCTTCTTGGATTAGTAGGGTAGTTTTCCTAGAAGGCTCTAACTGCAGCTATAATTCTAATAGTTGAGAGAGAGAGAGAGAGAGAGAGAGAGAGAGAGAGAGAGTCTTCTCTTTAAATGATCAAGGCAAACTATGAGATGCTAACCCAGCTTACAGCAGAAATAAATATGTCATAGAATGCCAAAAAAAATAGTCCTTCCCTGGGAGTGATAAACCAGGCAGTGGAAATGACACCAAAAAAAAGGCATCCTTCTGTCCAAACCAAGAAGAAGGACCTATTTTTGGTTTTGTGCATTCATTTTTCAATCATGTATGTTTCTTTGTTATCCCATTTGGGGTTTTCTTGGCAAAGATGCTGAAGTAGTTTGCCATTTCCTTCTTCGGCTCTCCTTACAGATAAGGAAACTGAGGCAAACAGGGTGAAATGACTTGGGTAGGGTCACACTTCTAGTAAGTATCTTAGGCCAGAATTGATCATAGGAAGATGAGATTCCCAACTCTGGGGTCAGGTAGGTCCATTCAGACTGAATCACTGTCTGATTGCATGCTCAGTAACTTGTATCCTAGTACCAGCTAGTGGCAATGCTTAACAGAGATGCTCTTTACCAGCAAAAAAGAGAAGGAACACTCATATGTCATGGGGAAAACTTCTGTCTTGACTTTTCAATCACTACTAAGACTCTTTCAAATATTTCTAGTGAGGAAGAATAGGATAAACAAAGACATCCTGCAGAAGAAGATAGGTTTCAAGTTGAATCTTAAAGGAAGCCAAGGAACCTGGAAACCTGAGGTGAAGAGAGAAGGAATAGATGAGTTTCAAGATGACTCTTAAAGGAAGCCAAAGAAGCTGAAAACCTGAGGTGACGAAAGAGGGAATCTCATGAACAAGGGCCAGTCAGTATACTAGTGCTTGGAATACTTGAAGAAAATTATCATGTCCTACCTAAATCTTCTCTTCCTAAAATTGATCCTTATATAGAACAATCTGGAAGTTATTTCCCATTCTAGTGGTGCTCCTCTGGAAGTTCTTCAGCTTAGCAATGGCCTTCCTTAACCCCTTCCTTCACCCACTTCCTTCATTCCACCAAAATGGCACCATGAAGACTTGCATGAACTGATGTACAGTGAAGAAACTAGGGGAATGATCTATATAATAACTGAAATCATAAGAATAATCACTTAGAGAGTGCTGAACTCCAAGTAATTATAATGACCAATCTGGAGCATAAATGGCAAAATTTATCTACTAGATTAAATAAATAAATGAATGCATAAATAGATAGATAGATAAATGATTATTTAGATAAATAAATACTACTGCCTTTGCTAAAAGGCAAAATAGATAAGCCATGGAGTCTAGAGTATCTGAGTTCAAATCTGACCTCAGATTCTTACTGGTTTTGTGAAGCTGGGCAAGTATCTTAGTCAAATTTCCCCCCCAAAATATCAAAGATATCTTGCTTCTTTTGATAGAGAGATAACAAGCTAGGAGTACAGAATGTACACCATCCTATAGTCACTGTCTATTGGTTTTGCTTTTTTATGAGGGAGGATTCATCGAAAGGGATGAGGGGTTGTGATTGGTATATCCAGATTTGACCAAAAATAAAAATCATTGGCATACATAAAACTCCATTTTGGTTCTCCAAGATAAATACAATACTCCAGGAATAATGACAGTGTACTTACTTCATATATCACATCCTTCATGGTAATGATTACACAGGTACTATGAAAAAGGTAACAGCATTGATTTGTTGGAAGGTTGGTTCTTGTCCATAATTGAAGAAGACCAAAATGATATCACTATGTTAGAGACAACTTTGTGTTCAACTGTAGCTAATTAAACCAATATGAGCTCTGAATGCTCACTCACAGGTTTGGTACAAATAGTTCACATGATCACCTGGGGTGATTATTCTAAGCTTATGCATCTCAGATGATGTCTTTTGAATCATGAGTAAATTTGATTTAAGTGAGGCAGAGTAGCATGAAGTCATCAACCTCAGTTTCTCTTCCAAAGTCATCATGGTCCAGTGGCAAGACAAAGTCAAGACAACTCATAATGATTCTACATGTAGTGGATTGATCTTGGTGTCTTTAATGTCTAACCAACCAGCTTCTGCTGCCTTCAGGGTCATTGGGCTGAAATGTTCTCATTCACCCATTCCATTAGTGAAAGACTTGGTTGGCACCCTACATAACTCCCTGATGTGTCTGAGACACACTTGGTAACACTCAAGTTGGTTTAACCTACCTGCCAAAACAATTTACTAGGGTATAATCTCAGCAGCCCTCTCACCAGAGGTACTAGTCTTCCCTGAACGAACAGAGCTAGTCCTCCCTTACATCAGAGCTAAGAATGGTGAAATTTTGAAATTGTGAAATTTTGCTTCAAGTACTAATTAACTGTGGACTGTGATCAAATCACTTAACTTCTCAGGTTACAATCTCCTTATCTGTAAAATGGGCACAATAATTATGGAATTATCTCTCAAGGTTGCTGTGAGGAAAATTTTTCTTTAGTATTAAAATACTATGCAAATGGGATTTCAAAGGATCATAAAACTAGAAATAGAGAGGACCATGAAAATCATATAGTCCAGTCCCTTCATTTTATACATGAGAAAATCCAAAAATTACAGGAAATTAGATGATTTGTTCAACTATATCTCAGAAACAGAATTTGAATCTGGGTCTTGTAATGCTAGTTAGTGGTCATTGTTATCATTGTCATGTTCATCATCATCATGTAACCCTGTGTAAGTCACTTAACCCTGTTTGCCTCAGTTTTTTCATCTATAAAATGAGATGGAGACAGAAATGGCAAATCACTCCAGTATGTTTGCCAAGAAAACTCCCAAATAGGGCCATGAAGAGCTGGATATGACCAAAAAATTATTCAACAACAACAGATTTTAAAAATCTATTCCTACCACTTCCCTTATTCCTTAGCCCAAGTTTCAGTTCTTTCAGCCACTCCCAAAAAGCTTGTAGAATTTTCACTCTCTTAATCATCATATTAATTTTGTGTTGTGCTCTGTTTCTGAACTTCACCTTGGGGAAGGTGGCAACAAGCATTTTTAGTGAAGCAAGCAGAGGTGTTGAAACCTGATCTCCAAGTCAGAGTGTGAGCCAGGTTGCTCTTGATTTAAAGCTATTCTTTACCACATGTTTGCAAAGACAGGAATAGGAACTCACCTGACATTCATTCTCTCCTCACTTCCCCAGTTATGAGTCAAATGAGGTTGTGTCAAGGTCTGAACTGAATAACCATTTCCCTCCAAGTCCTTCTAACAAGTCAGGACACAGCTTGGGCTAATCCTAGCCACACTCATTTTGTTAAGAAAGGGTGCCATTGCAGAAAGTCTCCTGTTGCTAGGAAGCACTGACTTAAGAACAAAGCAACTTCTAAACTCCCAAGGTACTTACCAGGTTTAAAAAAGACATTTCTCTTGGTTGCTATTAAGTCACCATGTCCAGGGAAACAATTGAAAAACTAAAAGGACAGTCAAGGATTTTGGTACCAGGATCATGCTCACATAGGATTCTTCTGCCACATTCATGTAGCTGCCACAACTATCAGTTGGGATAGAGCAAGGGAAACCCTTCTCCATTTATGGGAGGAAGAGATTCACAGAGTTACAAGGGACATATGCAGTTGAGAGGGAGAGAACAAAAATGGACATTTTTCCTTCCTTAAAGACCTGAGTTGGGAGTTCTTTCTGCTCAGTGTCCAGTCCACTCTGGTACAAACCAGTTCAGATTTACAGAGGTGTAGGGTGTGGTCTTGTAGCTACTGCTCATCTATTCATTTAATTAAGTGCCTCTGCTTTATGCCAACTGTGTCATCTGGCTAACTGGAGTACAGAGAGGGGTTGAGTGCAGTCTCTGATTCCTTTGAGCCTTGAGGATCAGAACTCCAAGCATGAGCCTGCTCTGGGGGAAGAACAAGGTCATCCACCTACTTGTATGTATCCCTTAATAGATTATAAACTCTCTGAGAATAAGGACTTTTGTCTTCCTGTCTCCAATGCCAAGCACAATCCCTTTCACATAGTAGGTACTTAATACTTGTTGATTGATTTAATTATCAATATCTATAGCTAAATTAAAAAGCTTCTACAACCCTATGGGGTTACAGAAAGGAGAACAGAAAAAAAGCAAACATTATATGCTTTCTGTATTTCTGGCATTATTCTGGGTGCTAAGAATATAATAATGATGATGATGTTTATCCTTCATTCTCTAAGAAGATCATAGTATCAGGGACAAGCAAATGAATTGGATTTGAGGGAAGGGGTATTGTGCTAAGTCACCAACCTCACTTTCTTCTCTATCTGGGTCTAGTGGCCAGATATGAATCAGGATGACTAAAGATGGTCCTGGATATGAGGCAAGCAGGGTAGAGTGACTTATCCAAGGTCACATAATAAGTGTCCAGAGTCTGAGGTCACATTTGAACTCAAGTTCTCCTGACTCCAGAGCTGGAGCTTTTACCTGCTGAGAATTCATAGGCAAAATGAAGGGACAGGGACCAGAAATAATTGCTCCATTTCCCAAAAAATTCTTTCAGGACTGGCTCATTTGCCAGAGCTGGACTTATAGTATGTGGATTATCATTTATCACACTCAGAACACATCTGGGTCAGTCTTTTTAAAAAATTTTATGTATTTATTTTCATCCATTTGTACATGCATATTTTAGTTACAAAGTTTCCCTCCACCCTCCCCTCAGTTGGGAATAATCAGGTTAGCATTTTACATACATATTTTGTTAAACATATTTACAAATTAGAAATTTTTGGCATGAGGAATTAAGATTAAGGGAAAGAAATACATGAGATAATTTTTATAAAGTGTTCATCAGATTCAGTAGGGGTGGGTTTTTTTTCCTGTGTGTTTTGTTTTGTTTTTCTTCCTCTGGTTGGGAATGAGCTGTCCTAGCTCTCTGGACTGCTGAGAGAGGGGTTGCTTCCATCAAGATTGTTCTCATAATGTTGATGTGTAAATAGTTCTCTTGGCTTTACTCCCTTTACTCAGCATTAAATCCATTAAGTCATTCCATGCTTCTCTAGAGTCCAACCATTTATGGTGTCTTAAAGAACAATAGTATTCCATAGTATTCATGTACCATGACTTGTTTAGACATTCCCCAATTGACAGGCATCCCATCAATTTCCAATTCTTTGACACTACAAAAAGAACTGCTAAGAATATTTTGGAATGTGCAGAACTTTCCCCCTTTTTTATAATTTCATCTGGATATAGACCTAGAATTGGAATTGCTGGGACAAAGGATATGAACAGTTTATTGCTCTTTGGGCATAGTTCCATTTTGCTTTCCAAAAAGGATGGATCCCTTAACAACTCCACCAGCAATGCATGAAGCATTTTTTTCATATAATTATATATAGCTTTAATTTATTCATTTGAAAACTGTCTGTTCATATTCTTTGACCATTTATCAATTGGAGAATGACTTGTGACCATACAAATTTGATTCAATTCTCTATATATTTTAGAAATGAGACCTTTATCAGGTTGTGAAGATTGTTTCCCAACTTTCTGCTTTTCTTCTAATTTTGGCAGCATTGATTTTATCAGTGCAAAAACTTTTTAATTTAATATGGTCAAAAGTCATTCATTTTTCAGTTTATTATGTGCTCTAATTCTTGTTTGGTCATATATTTATCCCTTTTCCATAGATCAGATAGAATATTTTTTGCTCTATTAATTTACCTATGGTATCGCTCTTTATGTCTAAATCCTGTACCCATTTTGACCTTATTTTGATATAGTGATGTGGTCTTGGACTTCTACAATTGAGAGAAAAGAACCAATTAAACCTACATCCCTTAGGTTCATTCTCTTCAATTATATTCTGCCCTCTAACTATCCTTAGAGAAGTAAAACTCCAATGAGTTAAAATTGTTTAATGTTTCCTTTTAGGGACCAACATTTATTCTAAAAGTTTTTTTCATTCCCTTTTTCATTTACTTTTTTTAATGTAACTTCAGTCATATATTTGGCAATTGAATTCTCTGTTTTATATATAAAAACTTTGTTTTATTATAATTCTCTAGTCAGGAAATTCTAGAAGTTCTGTATTTCATTGAACATCCATCTTTTCCCCTGACAATATATGCTGATTTTTTCACGGTAGTATATTCTGGGTTGTAATTCCAGGTCCTTAGCTCTCTGAAATATGTTATCCCAGTTCTTCCAATCCTTCAGTGTTGAGGCTGATAGGTCCTGTGTTAGTCTGATTGTGTTCCCTTTGTATCTGAATTGTTTTCTTTTGGCTGTTTACAATTTCTCTCTTATCTGAGGGTTCTGAAATTTGGCTATTACAGCCCTTTGAGTTTTTATCCTGGGGTCTCTTTCTGGAGGGGTTCTGGGGATTCTTTCCATTGTTATATTGTTATCTTATTCTAGTAGACTGTGGCAGGCTTCCCTTATAATTTCCTGCATGATGCTGTTGGTCCAGGCTTTCTAGTAGTCCAATGATTCCCAGATTGTCTTCTCTGGATATGTTTTCCAGGTCATTCATTTTCCCTAGAAGGTACTTTACATTTTCTTCAGTTTTTTTCAGCCTTTTTATTTTGTTTGATGGAATCTTGTAGTCTTATAGATTCATTGGTTTCTAACTGTTCAATTCTAGTTTCTAGGATTTTATTTTCTTCAATTACCTTTTGAAGGTGTTGAATTCTCTGGTCAACTTTTCCCAATTTTCCTGCATGACATTTATTTTTTCCATTTTTCTTTTTCCTCTGTTCTTTGGTTTTTAAATTCTTTTTTTAAATTCTTCAATGAGCTCTTGTATTTGAGTCCACTCTCTTTGGTTTTTAAATTCCTTTTTTAAATTCTTCAATGAGCTCTTGTATTTGAGTCCACTTTATAAACTGTTTTGATACTTCCACTGTGAGTGATTTTTTGCTGCATTCTTCTTCAGACATGGCATTTCTGTCATATTTATCTGTGAAGTATTTTTCTATAGTGAGCATTCTTTTAGCTTTTTTGCTCATCTTTGTTGTTGTAGTTCTGTTCCTGGAGTATATGGAGTAGAGAGCCAATCTTTTTTTTTTGCTGGAGCTGGAGTCTGATCCATGGCTTGTTGCTGGCCAAGATGTTGCCTGTGCAGTCCAGGCCTTGCCTTCAGAGTGTTTTTTTTTTCCCCTCCTTTATGCCCAGGTTCTGACTTAACAGAGAATTGTCTTTTACCCCAGTGTTTTCAGGGCTCAGACTTTGTTTGGAGTGGGATCCTCCCTGCTGGCTTGCCAGCCACCTCTGTTATTATTAAACTGTTGGGACCTGGAATGCACTGTGGCTAAAAGCCTCCTGTTGACTTTCCCTGCTCTCCCACCTCCTAGACTTTACTTCTTTTCCCCCAAAGAGACAGACCTTTGCTGAAGATCCTCCACCATGTCTGCAGTTGAAAACTTCTTTGAATCTTCTCTTTTTCTTGGTGGGATCTGTAGCATGAATGTCAGAGTAGAAGCTTCATTTATTTTTAGTAGGGAAAGGCTCTGGAGCTTGTTAGCTTCACCCCTCCATCTTGGCTCGAAGGCTCACTCTTTCTAGAGGCACTTGACAGCAAAAAAAAACAGATTTGGGTACATGAGCTTCCTCTGTCAAACTTGTTAAAAGATTTTGAAAAGTAGTAAAAGTTACCTGTGTGATCTTGTTCAAATTTCAGTCCAGGGCATTGTAGATCACTGGCCTTTCTCTTACCCAGAATTATTTTTTCCTTTCTATCCTAAACTGCTTGAGTGAGAAACAGCTGTTTCATTAGCCTCCCAAAGTGTTAAATGAAATTAATATTAGATTTATATATGAAATTTAAATCTGTAAAGTACATTCGGATAAGAGGTGTAATAAACCCATTTCAGCTCTGCATGAACCATGTCACTCAATAAACATTCTATTATTGTTAGTAGATGATTAGATATGTGACAGATGACATTGACAGCTTTAAGGTTTGCCAACCATCTTACCTAGATTATTTTCTATGAACCTCACAAAATCCTATGAGTACTTCATGTTTTATTATCCCCATTTTGTAGATAAGGAACCAGAGATTCTGAGAGGTTATAACAATTTGAGTAACTGGACACTCCCACAGTCAGAATGAATCAGAGAACAGGTTTGCAAGTCTGCTTGGCTCCAATTTCAGCACTCTATCCATTCTGTCATGCTATCTCATTAAATACCTGTTACATGTTGTGGCAAAATAGAGTAACATATTGAGGGCAGGACTTGAAATCAGGAAGACTGAATTTATTGCCTACCTCTGAAATGTTCTAGACAAAGCAACTCCCTAGAACTTTGGTACTGTGATAACTAGCCTGTGATGTTTGGATGGAAGGAGTTCCCATACCCAGAATTCCCTAGTGGGATGAAATCACAGATCCTGATGAATTAGAGAAACTACAAAGTACTGTAAATATAAATATGAACATTTATTGCCTTCAAGATATTTATAATCTTCTGAAACTTGGAGAATAGTGTGATACAAAGAAAAAAGAGATATGAGAAAGATGCAGACAAAATGCTCTGTAGGGGGCGGCTAGGTGGCACAGTGGATAGAGAACCGGCCCTGGAGTCAGGAGTACCTGAGTTCAAATCTGGCCTCAGACACTTAATAATTACCTAGCTGTGTGGCCTTGGGCAAGCCATTTAACCCCATTGCCTTGCAAAAACCTAAAAGAAAAATGCTCTGTAAAAAATCCCTTCATAAACCTGGGGCAGGGGCTAGATAGTGAAATTGATGGAGCATTGCTACATATATACATGTGTGTATGTGTGTGTGTGTGCGTGTGTAGCACTTGTACTTGGAAGATTAATCAGATGAGCAAGCCTGGACCTGCTTTTCTCAAAAATTCAACTTCCAACAGCCAAGGCTAATTTCTCCTTGAATACATTGTTAGCTCTTCTCTCTTGTTTGGAGGAGAGAGAGTGAGATTGAGGCAGAGAGACCAATTAGGAAACTATTGATGTAATCCAGGTTAAAAGGTGAAGAGGGCATGAACTAAGGTAGTAACCATGAGTAAAGAGAAGAATGTGAAATATGTTTTGTGAATAGAAACAAGATTTCATAATTGATTGACTATGTGAGGAGAGAGAGACAGAGATAGAGAAAAAGACACAGAGACAGAAACAGAGCTAAAGAGAGAGACAGAGTGAGAGATAGAAAGACAGAAAGAGAGAGAGAGTCAGAGACAGAGAGATAGACAGAGACAAAGAGAGAGAGGGGGAGTGACAGAGGCAGAGAGGAAACACAGAAAGAGAAATAAAGGATAATATAAAGCAAAAGAGCCCAGATGACTGGTGGTTCCCTCAGCAGAAATGGGGGGATAGAATAGGAGAGAGTTTGAGGTGGCACATCAGTGTAGTAGTTCCACTAATGACCACTGTAACAGATTGGCTCTTATTTATGTATTAGGAACCCCAAACCTATAACCTTACATACCTAGAGCTCTAGAATCATATTTCCTAGTTTCACAGAATCTAAGAACTAGGAGGGATTTGAGAAGATATCAAGTTCATTCTATCACTCAAGACAAGTCAATGACCATTTATTAAATGCTTACTATGCTAAACTGAGGCACTGGGAATACAAAGAAAGACCAAAAAAAATAGTCCTTGTTCTTATGGAACTCACACTCTGACCAAGACCTTTGATTCCATCAGCTGCAATAGTTTATGGAAAATTATGTCAAAAATTTGGTTGCCTGGAAAAGTTCATCAGTATTGTACATCAATTTCATGATGATGTACATGCCTGGGTTCTGGATAGTGGATGACGCTCTCAAGATTTCCCAGTCACCAGTGAAGTAAAACAAAGATGTATCCTTGCTCCCATACTATTGAGCATAATGTTTCCAGCCATGTTATCAAATGCCTTCAATGAGAATGAACATGGCCTTGAGGTCAGCTACTACACAGATGGCAAATTCCTTAACTTGAAAAGGTCACAAGCCAAGACCAAAGTAGAGGCAGTGTTGGTGCATGAACTTCTGTTTGCCCATGATTATGCCCTCAGTGCAGCCTCTGAAGCTGAGATGCAGCAAAGTATGGATTGATTCTCTGCTGCTTGTGATAATTTTTGTCTAACAATTAATACCAAGAAAACACAAGTGCTCTATCAGCCAGCACCACACCATCCATATATGGAACCATTGATTACAGCAAAAGGAGAAGCTGTGAATACTGTGGACAAGTTCACTTGCCTTGGCGGTGTCCTTTCCAAGGAGATACACATTGACAATGAGGTTGACACTGGCATTGCTAGAGCTAGCTCAGTATTTGGGAGGCTCTGAAAGAAAGTATGGGAGAGAAGAGGCATTAGACTGACTATTGATAAGATATTGAAAGACTTTGTTATTATTGAAAAAAATACAAAATCTTGATAATATTAAGAAGATTCTTTTAAAAAAGTTTAATCAGAATCATCAGTGTGATATAAGAATTACCTAAGACTGAGTTACTAGACTAGTGAAGAGAAACTAACTATTGTTGTCTTGAGGATTTGAGATTTGAGATGACTTAAACATATCACATATAATTATATATCTATTTTTGTCCATATTAATACAATTAATTCTTAACAAAAGATGCAAATTTAGTAACTTTATATTTTTAATTACAAAATCTGTTGATCCTTGCTTTTATTTGTTAATAAATTGTATCAATTTAGTTAATTTAAATATTTTTAATTACTGATAAGAATAATTGCTACTGGCAAAGAAAGATCTCTAGTTCATTAAATAATGACTATATAAATGAACTAGAGGTAAGTGCTTGTACTAAGTAATGAAAAATCTTCATTTAAAAAATTTTCATTTATTTATTTATTTTTAGCATTCTTTTTTAAAATTTTGAGTTCCAATTCTCTCTTTCTTTGCCACCCACTGAGAAGGCAAGCAATATGTTATTAACTATATATGTGAAATCATACAAAATATCTATCCATACAATTCATATCACCAAAGACAAGAAAAATTAATAGAGTGAGAAAATTATACTTCAGTTTACATTCAGATTTTATCAGTTCTCTCTGAAGGTAGCATTTTTAATCATGTCTTTTGCAATTATCTTACATTATTTTATTGATCAGAGTTGATCATTGTACCATATTGCTGTTATTATGTACAATGTTCTCCTAGTTCTGCTGACTTCATTTTGCATCATTCAAATAAGTCTTCTCAGGTTTTTCTAAAATCATCTCCATCATTTTTTTATAGAACAATAGTACTCCATCACAATCATATGACACTTCTTCAGTCATTCCTCAATTGATGAGTATCCCTTTGATTTCCAGTTCTTAGCCACTGTGAAGAACGTAGGGTGTTGGTCTTCACAGGGTGTGGAGGGGGGCCCTTAGGGAATTCATTACAAAGAGGGAATGGTCCAGCCAATCACAAAACTGGGAGAGTTTTCCTAATCCTATTCCAGAGATGTCAAATCCAAAACCAGTTCTCAACAGGTCAAATGACCTAGAGATCTTGACCTAATGCAACTGAGTTTGTGCAATTAGGTAATTGAATATCAACCCACACACCCCTTGTGACAATTGGGGTTCATCAGCATATCATGCATTGTATGATGTGGGAGGGGATCATATTAAGGGCATGTCATGGAATGGATGGACCTATTAGATTGTAATTCAAACTCTGAGAACCTATGAAAATCCAAGAGGGAGGGGAAAGATTTTCTGTAGACTATAAATTACCTGATGTTCCAAGGCCACCTCCTGCCTCACGTCAGGTAAGGTAACCATATCTTGCAAGATTCGTGAATAAAATCTACAATTTTCTCTCAGTCTAGCAGGTTTTTCTTTCATTCATTTATAAGAGCTACCATAAAAAGGGCTACTATAAATACTTTTGTATGTATAGGTCATTTTGATTTCTTTGATGTATAGTGATATTGCTGGATGAAAAATTTTGTAACTCTTTGGATGTGGTTCTAAATTGTTCTCCAGAATGGTTGGACCAATTCATAACTCTACCAGCACTTCATTAATATTCCTATTTACCCTTATCTCTGCTAGCATTTGTTTTTTATGTTGGTTATGAGGTGATATCCCAGAATTGTTTTAATTGGCATTTCTCTGATCAATAGTGATTTAGAGGATTTTTTTTATATGACTATAGATAATTTTGTTTTCTTCTCCTAAAAATTGCCTATTTATATCCTTTGACCATTTATCAATTAGGGAATGGCTCTTAGTTTTCTAAATTTGATTCTGTTCCCTATATATTTGAGAAATGAGACCTTTATCAGAAAAACTGGCTGTAAAAATTTTTGCTATTGCCTCATTTATGGTAATTTTTTTTTTAGCAAAATGGTGCTTCTCTATTATCTCTTAATTAGGTCTGCTTTTGCTTTTGTTTTTTCTAAGCTCATGATTGCTAGACTGTCTGTTTTACTTCAGATGGGCTTGCCCTGGTATTAGAATGCCAATTGTAAGCTTGCCAGACAGACTATTTTATGGAGAACTCACATAGGGGAAGTGCTCAAGTGTTTATACATATATATGTAGATGTAGAAGTGCTTGTGCATGAATCAAATATAATATACATATATTATATATTTGTCTCTTGTTGAACCAATTCTAATGAGAATGAGGTATTGTCTAATACCTCCCTCATTTCCCCCTCTGCTATAAAAGCTCTTTCTTGCTTGCCTCCATTCTACTTTTCTCTTCTCCCTTCTCTCATTTTGTCCTTCTTTCTTATCTCCTCATTTTATTTTTTAGATCATCTCATGCATACCCTTTGTCTTGACTTCTAACTTCCTTAATAAAGATGAAGTTCTTAGGATTTTCATATACTATTTATCATTTCAGGATATAAACAATTCATTATTATTATTATTATTATTAATAATAATAATAATAAATCCTTTATGATTTCTTTTTCATGTTTATCTTTTGACTCTTCTTTTGAGTCTTGTGTTTTCACATCAAAATTTCTGGTCTTTTCATGAGGAATGGTTGAAATTCTCTATTTCATTAAATATTCATTTTCTTCCTGATGGATTACATTCAGTTTTACTTAATAGGTTATTTTTAATTGTACCTCCAGCTCCTTTGTCTTCCAGAATATCATATTAGAAACCTTCCTCTTTTTTTTAACATGGAAGTTACTAAATCTTGTATCATTCTGATTGTGACTCCAAGATAACTGGATTGTTTATTTCTGACTGCTTACATTCTTTTCTCCTAGATCTGCAAACTCTGAGCTCTGACTATAATATTCCTGGTATTTTTTATTTTGATATTTCTTTTCAAAGGTGTTGTTCTGTTGCTCTGTCATTTTTCAGTTCTGTTCAACCCTCCACAATCACATTTAAAGTTTTCTTTACAAAGACTGGAAAGTGGTATGCCATTTCCTTCTCCAGTTCATTTGACAGATGAGGAAACTGTGGCAAACAGGAGGAAGTGACTTGTTCAGTGTCACAAAGCTAGGAAATGTCTTAGGTCAGATTTGAACTCATGCAAATGAGTCTTCCAGACTCTGGACCAAGCAATCTATATACTTCTCCACTTAGTTGCCCTATTAATCACTTTCAAAAGGTGATCAGTGATTCAATTTCTATTCAGTTTCTATCAATGAATCTAAGTCATTGAGATAGTTTTACCTTATAATTTATTGAAATATGATATCTAGGCTTTTTTAATCATGGCAAGAAATCCAATAATTTTTAAATGATCTCTCCTCAATCTATTTTTGAGGTCATTTCTTTCCCAATGAGATAGTTCATATTTTCTTCTAATTTTTTCATTTTTTTGAACTTTTATTTTCTTCTGTTACTCATTTCTTTCTTTAACTCTTCCAGGAATTCTTGTGGGGCTTTTCTCCAATTAGTATTTTTTCTTCGAAACTTTGGTTATAACAGTTTTCACATAGTTGTCTTTTTCTGAATTTGTATCTTGATCTTCCCTACCACTATAGTAGGTTTTTTATGAAACTCTTTTTTTTACTGTTCACTCATTGTTTAGTCTTTTTTTTTTACTTTGAACTTTATATTAAAATAGGGAAGGTTCAACTGTGGATGGGAAGGCACTGGGCCAAACTTCAATCTTTTCATTGCTGTCATTTTCAGAGCTAGTTCTAGAGGCCTGCAAGTGTTCTGGTCTGTACTCTAATATATATATTTTTAATTTATTTAAGGCAATGGGGTTAATCTACTTACCCAAGGTCACACAGACAACTATTAAGTGTCTGAGGAGGGTTTTGAACTCGGGTCCTCCTCACTCCAGGACCTCCTCACTCTATCCACTGCACCATTTAGCTGTCCCTCTAATCTTTACCTAGAAAGAGCCCCTATTTTCCTGTATTTGCAAGTAATCTCTTTTTGACTCTGGAACTGTGGTCAGGTTCTCCTCTCTTGCAGCCACAAGTGTGAGTGCTCCTTTCTGACTTGGGACTTTGATGAAGGTCCCTGCTACCCTGTGACTTACCACAAGCACTCCACTCTATCCTGGAACTAAAACTCAGAATTATATATGGATAATAGATTTGTCAGTCAGCACAGCTGGAAATTCCCAAAGCTACTGCTCCCATCATGACCACCTCTAAGGTCTGTCACTGGTACTGTGGCCATATGAGCTCACAGTCTCACCCCCCATGTCAAAATTATGTCAAAATTTGATTGCCCAGAAAAGTTCATCAGTATTGTACTTCAATTTCATGCATGTCCAGGTTCTGAATATTGGACAATGCTCTCGATATTTCCCAGTCAACAATGAAGTAAAACAAGGATGTGTCCTTGCTCCCATACTCTTTAGCATGACATTTTCAGCCAAGTTATCAAATGCCTTCACTGAGGATGAACATGGTCTTGAGGTCAGCTACTGCACTAATGGTAAATTCTTCAACTTGAAAAGGCTACAAGCCAAAATCAAAGCGAAGGGGGAGTGTTGGTTCATGATCTTCTGTTGGCAGATGACTGTGCATTCAAGGCAGCCTCTGAAGCTGAGATGCAACCAAGTATGGATTGATTCTCTGTTGCTTGTGCTCATCTTGGTCTAACAATTAGCACCAAGAAAAACCAGGTGCTCCATCAACCAGCACCACACCATCTATATGTGAAATCATTGATTACAGCAAATGGAGAAGTACTGAGGACTGTGGACAGGTTCACTGACCTTGGCAGTGTCCTTTCCAAGGAGGTTCACATTGAAAATGAGGTTGACAAATGATTGCCAGAGTTAGTTTAGCATTTGGGAGACTGTGAAAGAAAGTATGGGAAAGTAGTATTAGACTAACTACCAAACTGATAGTCTACAGAGCTGTTGTGCTGACCTCATTGCTGTATGCCAGTGAAACCTGGACAGTCTATCAGAGTCATATCAGGAAACTGAATCATGATGAAGAAACTCAAAGGAAACATGACATCTGTAAGTTCAGAATACCCACCCAAGTTGTTCACATGGACTATTTGTGCTCAACCTATGGTAGAGAATTCCAAGATTGTATTGGTCTGAGCAGCCATAGTCAGACACACTGTAATTTGTCTCAAACATAGTGATGTCATTTTGGTCTTCTTTGATAACAAAGGAGTAGAACCAACTAACAGTCTTACCCCCATGATACAAAGCTAAGTTATCTTAGGTTGGAAAAATGTCTCATCTTAACTTTTTGCTGTGTTTGCTGCTCCAAAATTTGATTTGAGGTGTTATTTTTTAGGTTGTTTGGAGAGGGATGTTGAAAAAGTTTGCCTGGGTTGCTTATCTCTGTTCTACCATCTTGGTTCTGGTCTTTCTGTCACCTTCTTCATAAGAAATAAATTAGCACAACATACCCTAGATCACTTTAGAGTTCAGAAAGATAAAGGCAAATCTATAGAAGTAAATCAAATGGCAGACTGAGTGTGTTCTGACCCTAGATCCTATCATACTTTGCTATATGTGCAAAAGTTGGGGAGGAATCTCCAGTAATATTTCATCTCTATTCAATTTAATCTTGCTCAAATCACACCATCTTTCTAGACCAGGGGTGGGGAACATCCAGTTCATGGGCCATATAAAGTCTGCTGTGTTGTTTGGTACAACATTACCATGGCAACCACAGGCAGGACTCAAAATTCAATAAATCTAGCAACTTTTATGGTGAATTAATTAAATTTTTGACCAAATAAAGTGATCTAATTTTTAAGATGATAATTTTGTATGGTCCTCAAATGATGATATAAATGTCCAAATGGCCCTTAGTGGAAAAAACGTTCCCCAACCCTGTTCTAGACTATTGAGGTCTTTTTGGATCTTGAAAGTCATCCAGTATTTTATCTATCCCTCCCAGATTTATGTCATCTTCAAATATGAAAAATAATTCAATATTTTCATTGCAAGTTATTGATTTAAAAAGCAGAGACTCTGGAGTACAGCGGACCTCTCTCAAAATCAGCACTGACCAGTAAACAACTGCACTTTGGGTTTGGTTGTTCTATCAGGACCAAATTCTTCCAATGTACAACTCTCCTCTTTTCTGAAGATATTAAGAGCTTTTGTGTTGTACTTTGCAAAATCTAAGAAATGGTAACTATTTAAGATTCTCCTCATTTAACATTATAATTACTGGATAGTTTAGTTCCTAATGAGCTGTTCTTGATGAAATCATTTTCAATGATCCTGCTTCTCTTTCCAAATACTCACAAAATATCCCTTTAAGAACATGTTCTAGAATTTCTCCAAGAAGAGATGTAAACTCACTGGTTTGCATTTTTGACTCATTTATTCTCTCTCTCTCTCTCTCTCTCTCTCTCTCTCTCTCTCTCTCTCTCTCTGATTTTGCTTTTTCCAGTCCTGCAGATCCTCTCCTATTCTCCAAGATCTTTGAAAGATGAAGAACTGATACTGTCTCAAAAGTCACAGCTTTCAGCACTCTATGATGTAATTCATCAGGATCTCATGACTTGAACTCATTGAGATGGTTAGATATTGTCTGGTCATCTCATTTATTTTGAGTATTCACTTCCTGTCATTTCTCTTGGCAAGGAAAATAGAAACAAAGTAGGAGTTCAGCAATTAAGCATTCTCACCATTCTTTTTTATTTTTTTTTAATTTATTTAAGCCGATGGAGTTTTAAGTGACTTGCCCAAGGTCACACAGCTAGGTAAACATGAAGTGTCTGAGTTCACATTTGAACTCGGGTCCTCTTGACTCCTGGGCTGATACTCTATCCACTATGCCACCTGGACGCCCCAGTTCTTACCATTCCTGATATCCACTATCATCTTGAGTATCAATCTGCCTTATATTCAATTCTTTTCTTATCCCTGACATAGGTAAAATGACCCATATTGTTCATCACTATGCATTCCTAATATTATTCTTACAGAATTATACTACTCATTTTTATTAACCTTCTGTTGTTTGCCCTTTCTTCTGTCTTTTACAAAGCTTGAAAATATGTGATTTATTGAAGAGTACTACTATTGAAGGCTACTCTGTGACTTATCTTGCAACAATATCATTACAATTATTGTACATAAGGGATTAAATTCTTCATTGTCAGATGTGAACTAGTTATTATTGCTACAAGGAAGAGATTGTGGTCAGTTGGAAGATAGCCATGTGCAACTATATTTGCTTTTGCCAGAGAACCATCAACCATACAATGCATTTAGTACTACAATGACTGCAGCAGTGCAGAGGCATGTCACATAAGGATTGCTTTGATTTGCATTTTCATGATTCTGTTTTTTTGGTTGACAAGTTATTTTATTTTTCCATTTACATATTATGAAAGTTTTTCAGCATTCATCCACTTACATATTTTTAAGTTACACAATTTTCTTCCACCCTCCTTTCCCATCCCCATTCCTTCAGCAGCAAATGGTCCAGTGAAGATTGTACATGTACATTTGTGTTTAACATGATTACATATTAGTCATTTTGTTTATGAAGTATTAGGACTAATGGAAAAG
The DNA here is from genome assembly GCF_037893015.1 of Macrotis lagotis. Classification (NCBI taxonomy): domain Eukaryota; kingdom Metazoa; phylum Chordata; class Mammalia; order Peramelemorphia; family Peramelidae; genus Macrotis; species Macrotis lagotis. The sequence continues at coordinate 879,679,877 of NC_133658.1, read as the reverse complement.
AAAGAAAACTATAGAAAGGAAAGATATGAGACTTTTTTTTAAAAAAATGAATATAATGATCATGGTGGAGTTTTTTTGTTTGTTTTTTATCTGGATGTTCTCTAGGGTTGTCCTAGCTCTCTGAACTGCTGTGAAGGGCTGCATCCATCATAACTGATCAATTCACAATGTTGTTCTTAAATTTTTGTCATTCTAAATAAGAATGACTTCCATTCTTAAAATTATATCACCTTTAATTCTATTTCCCAGAGAAATTTTTCTTCTGTTAGAAAGTTTAAAAAAATTAGAAAACTAGAAATATTGTAAGGCAGGAAGTAGCAGAGAAATACATGCAGCTAGAGCTGTTACATATCTATATTGGAAAAATTAGATTTGTAAATCTGATACTTTTACAAATGCATTCACAAAGTTTGCTGTGCTGCTGGAGTAATCTCTGAACTGTTACCTTTGATGAGCTTTGCCATTCATATCTACCTTATTAGTCTTTGCCCAAATGTTTTATATCCCACTTCATGTCTCAGGTATTTGTTTTTCCTCCTGTGAATATGTATGGGGTGTTCAAGGAGGACTAGCACCAATTGTGTGAGGGTTTGCAGATATCTTTTTTAATTTATTTTTTCATACTATTAAAAATAGTCTTGTTGCAAAAGTATACAAAATCCCACACACACATACAAACACAAAGAAAGAGAAACTGCAAGAAAGATAAAGTGAGAAGAAAAAAAAGTGTGCTTCAATCTGTATTCAGATACATCAGCTCTGTTTTTGGAATGGATAGCATTCTTTATTATAAGTCCATCAGAGAAGTTGCTTCAATTTTTTCCCCTACAGTTGCTATTGTGAGCTATAATATCCCTCCATCCTGTTCCTCCCCACCCCCAATTTATTCTATTCTTTCTCTCCTTTCATCCTGTTCCTCCTCAAAAGTGTATTGTACCTGACTACCCTCTCCCATGATTTTCCCTCTCTTCTATCACCTACACCCTTCCTCCCTCCCTCCTCTGTTCCCTTTCCCCCATCCCTTTCCTCTAGGGTAAGATAGATTTCCATACCCAAATGAGTGTCTGTGTGTGTGTGTTATTTCCTCTCTGAGCTACTTCTGATGACAGTAAAGCCTCACTCATTCCCCCCTCACTCCCCACCCCCATTTCCACCCTATTACAAAAGCTTTTTCTTGTCTCTTTCATGTGAAATAAATTAGCCCATTCCAAGTCTCCTTTCTCTTTCTCCCATTACATTCCTTTCTTGCCCATTAGCTCTATCTTTGTAATAAAATAAACTCCACCTTCATATTTAGCTCCTTCCTGTGCCTTGTCTATATATGCTGTAATAAATGAGAAGGTTCATATGAGCTATCAGTATCATCTTCCCAGCAAGAACAGCTAAACATCATTAAATCCATCATAATTTTCCCTTCCCATCTACCCTCTCTATTCTTCATCTGAGTCCTGTACTTCATTTCAACAGATAAGTTTGAAAGTCCCCTATTTCATTGAATATCCATCCTTTCCCCTGAAAGAAGATGTTCAGTCTTGGTGGGTAGTTGATTCTTGGTTGCAATCCAAGTTCTTTTGCTTTCCAGAATATCATATTCCAAGTCCTTTGAGCCCCTAATGTAGAAGCTGCTAAATCTTGTATAATCCTGGCTGTAGTTTCATGATAATTGTTTCTTTCTGGTTGCTTGTAATATTTTCTCCTTGACTTGGGAATTCTGGAATTTGACTATAATATTCCTGGGAGTTCTTGTTTTCGTATGGGATCTCTTTCAAGAGATGATTGGTGGATTCCCACAATTTCTACTTTACCCTCTGCTTCTAGGATTTCAGGGCAATTTTCCTGGAGAATTTCTTGAAAAATGAAGTCTGACCTTTTTTTCTGGTCATGACTTTCAGATACCCCAATAATTCTTAAATTATCTCTCCTGGATCTGTTTTCCAGGTCAGTTGTTTTTCCAGTGAGATATTTCACATTTCCTTCTAGTTTTTCATTCTTTTGGTTTTGTTTAATTATTTCTTGATTTCTCACAAATTCATCAGTTTCCTTTAGCTCCATTCTACATTCAAAGGAATTATTTTCATAATAGAGCTTTTGCTTCTCCTTTTCCATCTGACCAATTCTGCTTTGTAAGGTTCCCTTTTCCGCTTGACCTTTTGTACTGCTTTTTCTATTTCACCTAAACTGGTTTTTAAGATGTTGTTTTCTTCAGGATTTTTTGGTATCTCCTTCACCAAGCTGCTGACTTGGTTTTCATGATTTTCCTGCATCCCTCTCATTTCTCTTCTTGATTTTTCCTCTACCTCCCTTACTTGATTTTCAAAATCTTTTCTGCACTCTTCCATAGCCTGAGACCAATTCATATTTTTTAGAGGTTTTGGATACAGAAGCTTTAACTTTGATATCTTCTGAGTTTGTATTTTGATCCTCCATGGGATCAAAATAATTATCTATGGTTAGACTTTTTTTTCTTCTAATGTTTGCTCACTTCCTCAGCCTAGGACTTTATTTTAACTCTTTTTTAAGGTGGGGGCTCTGCTTCCAGGGTGGAGGATACACTGTTTCAAACTTTTGAGGGTTTTTGCAGCTGTTTTCCATTCCTTCAAGGTCTTATGAGAGGCTCTGATTTTTCTCCTAGCCTGTGCTCTGGTCTGTGACTGACCAGAAGCACTCCTCTCTGCCCTGGAGCTGTGAGGAGAGTCCCTGCTCCACTATGGCTCCCCTTTCTGAGACTGGGAACTTAATATGAGCAAAGCAACAGCATTCTAACTCAGAGTTAGTAGAGAGACTTCTGCAGTCCCCACCAATTCCCTAACCCTCTGTGGGCTGAGTGATCTGGAAGCAGCTGTCTGATGGTTCCCTGCTAGGTGGCTCCATAAGCCTACTTCTGGTTCCTGGGGCCAGGGCTTTGTTGAAGCCTGTGCTAGACTGGGCTCTGCTCTCACTCTGATGTGGCAGAATTTTTCCCACTGACCTTCCAAGTTGTCCTTGACAAACTCTGGACTGAGAGGTCTAGAAACTACCCCCACTGCCATGGACCCAGGCACCTCCAGGGATGGAGGTACCCCAAGGACTGATCCTGGATGACTGAATGACTGGGGTTGCACTATGGCTCTTTCCACCCTTGGTGTAACAGATCTTTCCCACAAATCTTCCAAGATGTCTTGGTCCAGAAAATTGTTTCACTCATTTTTTAAAATTTTATTTAAGGAAATGGGGTTAAATGATTTGCCCAAGATCACACAGCTAAGTAATTATTAAGTGTCTGAGGTCAGATTTGAACTCAGGTCACCCTGACTCCAGGACTGGTTCTCTATCCACTGTGGCACCTAGCTGCCCTCACTCAGTCTTTTTGTGGTTTCCACCACTCTAGAATTTAGTTATAGTCATTGCTGAAAGTTAGAGTGGTCTGGGGGAGAGCTGCTGAGGTTTCCTGCCTTCACCCTGCCATCTTGGCTCCATATCCCCTTAAAGCCCTTGTTAGAGCTGCTCACCCACTTTTGGTGTCCACCTGATTCATCCAACTCTCACCTGTGGCTGCAAGAAGCTATTAACATGCACCAAGCACACCCTCAGGAAACCTTTAAGGGGGTGTCTGCCCCAAGCATGTGAAAATTTCCTCTGGCAGAATGAATGGAAGATGTCAATTTGTTCCAATGACCATGAAAGTGGCTGAAGTAGGCTCTGTGGAGCACTGAGAACTTGATCATACGTCAAAGATGCCAAGGTCATCCATTGCATCCTCAGCTACTGAACTTCTGTCTCACTACTAAAAAAGAGAATGAAGTTAATTACTTTGTACAACTCTGCCTCACATATATGAGTCATATTGAGATGTCACTGGTTCTCTTCAAAAAGAAAAATCAAACAAAAACATCATTCTTAATATACATTTTCACTCCTTCTTTGATCTATTAATTTTGAATAAGATATATCTTTTAAGCTTTCAGAGACAAATTTCAGTGATGTTTTCCATTCCACCAAATCTCACGTGATGTGAAAAATCCCAGCATCAGGATCATCATAGAACCCCAAATGTAACCCATACTTTGCAATTTTTGTACATACATTTCTGATGACATGTGTTTTATTGTTGACTCTTTTTAAATATTCTCTCATGTAAATTAGTAGCCTTGTCTATTCTTCTAAATCCTGTGTTGTACTTGCTGTTCTTTGTGGTACTGGTTATGAGAAAAGATTTGATGGCAGAAAAAACCAACTTCATTCTAATGTAAACAAATTATTGCTGACAAATTAAACAAATTATTGCTGACAAAAAATCAGATATGGGTGGGAAAATGATATTGACTCAAATGAAAATAATTTAATACTGAAGTCCAACAAATGTAAATTGATTTTCATCAGGAGGTGATAAAAATGACTGTAAAACAACTTAGCCAGAATTTGAGTTTCTTGTCAAATGGAGATATATGCTGGGCAATAATGGTATCAGCTTGGATATGAATTTGTTTGTAAAATTTTACAAAGAAGGATGGTGAAAGGTCATGATCATTATTACCTCATAAAAGAGAATAAATAGTAAAATCATTTTTAAAAACCTTGGCAAGAACCCTAGGTCAGCAAAGTCATCCTGAAAATAGGGAGGAGGACCACAAATAGAAAAAGAATCAGAAAAGATCTGCAAAAAAAATTATTTTCATTCTTGAGGACAATGACATTACCACCCTGTAGTCTAACCAGATATGGTTATAGGGGATCTAGAAAAGACTGAAGAGAACAAAGACAGGAAAAGCAATTGGACAGATCTAAATGGATATAGAGAACTCTGAGTTAGAGGTGACACAATTTTAAGGACATCAAATGATTTATCCAAAAGGTGTCTGAAGGAGGGGAAGATACCAATGACCAAAAAAAAAAACAAAACCTCAACCCCAAAACACCTCAGGCCTCTAATACTTGAAAATTAAAGAAGGCAATTGAAACATTGGTACTCTATACTTACTTCACCATGTGTGCATAATTTGTATAAGAATTATATATTCAGGGGCGGCTAGGTGGCGTAGTGGATAAAGCACTGGCCTTGGAGTCAGGAGTAGGTTTCCTTTTCCAAATCCGGTCTCAGACACTTACTAATTACCTAGCTGTGTGGCCTTGGGCAAGCCACTTAACCCCGTTTGCCTTGCAAAATCTAAAAAAAAAAAAAAGAATTATATATTCATGCCCATCAACAGCATCTTTGATGAAGGTGTTAGGAAAGAAGAGATGTTTCAGCAAATGATATTCCAGATTCAACCAAAACTTTGCCATTACACAAGTGACTGAAAGATGAAATAAATACAAGATGTAATAAAATTCATTATTTGTTGTCTATTTTTAATAAGTTTTTTTTAATTAGCAGAGCAAACTCCTGTCTGAGATTTAAAAGATGTTTCTCATACATAAATAACAATTATTCAACAAAAAAATTGTTATTCAATTTAGAATCTCACCTTTTACAGAAAGCCTTTCTGGATCCCTCTTAATTCCAATGCCTTCCCTGCGTCATTACTGTCTCCAATTTACTCTATATGGCTTATTTTCATGTTATCTGTAGGCTCCTCAATTGTCTCTTGCCTTTCATTATATTCCTAACACATATTTATTGACTCACCAACTGATTCAACATTTCTTGAAAGATATAACAACAGAAATAACAAAATGTATAGAGTTAATTTATCAATATATAAAACTTCATTATACATGGCAATTGAACAATGATTTGGTCCTAGAATTAACCACAAGGAGAATGGGCTAGACTAGCCAAAGGAAATTGTGGAGCTCTTTTAATGATTCCAAACCTCTTCATGAAATCAAAGTTCATCTTTTTAATAACAGGTGATATTATTGTATGGATAAAAGCAACAGAACACTATGGATGTTGAGGATTTAAGAATGAGTGAAATTGAATGGAGAGGTATGAATAGGTGGGAGCAAACTGAAACAAAGACACCAATGAAGAATTTCAAAAACTGAAGGGCATCCTCAAAGAAATACATAATTAAAGATGAGGATGGTCTGGTCATGTGGCCAAAGTGAAGTAGCTGGTCTTGGTGCTCCCATGAGAGCCTCATAATGTCAAGAGAAAGCAAGGAAGACCCCATTATATTAGTCTGGCCCCATTTGATGAATACATGGAAGGACATGGACCAGATGGGCAGGAATGGAAGAATTATAATCTTCATTATTTGGGGGGAATATCCACATGGATAAGATTACAGAAGCATTTGAGTAGTGGAAAGTAATACATATCATCACCAAGTCACAGATTTCAAAACTGGAAGAGACCTGAGAAAACATGAGGTCCAACTCATACCTGAACAAGAATCCACTCTGTAAACTCTCTCTAGTCACCCACCTTTGTTCAAAGTCTTCTGACTTGGTGGCATATATAATCTCTTGAGATTTCCCATACTCTGGTGGTGTGGCTTATATTAATAGCAACTTTTCCATCTATTAGTCCTAATGCTACTCTCAATCTAAAAAGAACAAGAATAATCCCACTCCTGTGAGTCATCACTTCACACATTTGAAACCAATGATCGTCTTCCTCATCACCACTCTATCTTCTATTCTCCAGGTTAAATCTCCCTAGTTCTTCTGATGAGTCCTTACTTGGGAGGATCTTGAGATTTTTCGTTATTCTGGTTGCCCTTGTAATGCTTTCCATTTTTAGGCTCAGCCTTCCCAAACAGCATTGACCAGAACATTCCCAATATGAGGTGAGCAGAAGGAGTCTAACTTCCTTATTTATGGAATCTATAGCTCTCAAATGATGCCATTTATCTGATTCTGTCACCTAAAATTACATTTAATTCTAAAAGTATTTATGAAGTGTCAATTATGTTAGACTCTGTACTAGATAAGAGAGACACAGAATAAAAAATGAAACAGATCCTGCCCTTAAGGAGCTTAAATTATACTGAATGTGCATGCATACAAATAAGTAAATCTATCTATATCTATCTATATCCATATCTATATCTATATCTATCTATATCTATCTATATCTCTCTCTATATATATATATCTATATCATCATCTATATCTACAGTCTGTTTACAAGTATGCATTTATGTAAACACACATGTAAAATATTTTATCCATACCATCAATATGTAGCAAATATATATTTATATACATAGATTATATATGTACCCAAATATTTTTGTATTTATACACACACACACACACACACACACACACACACACATACAACCTAATTTCCAAGAGAAGTGGAAGAAATCAGGAAAAAATTTTTGTGAACTGAAGCTGAAAGTAAACTTGGGATTCCAAGAGGCAAAGGTGGGAAGGAAGACATGGTAAGTTTGGGGCAAACATGGACATAGGGACAGAGATGGGTGGGAGGTTGGAATGTCCTTGTCAGAGAATAGTAAGGTTGTCAGTTTATTTAGAGCGTAAAGTATGCAGAAAGGATCAATATTTGTTTAGAACCACATTGTAAACGGCTCTACATGCCTTTAAATGGGAATCTGTGTTTCTTTCTAGAGGCACCCGAGAGACATCGAAGCATCTTAAGCAGAGAGTGACAAGAAAGAGGAAAAATGAAAGATTTTTTACCTTAAGAGCGTAAGCCTGTGGAAGAGATTTGACCTTAAATAAATGCTAACAAAGCCAAAAAATTACCCCAAAAACTATATTCTAGGTAGTCACTAGATGGCGTATTTTCATCTGTATTCTGCATGTGAATTGAAAGAAGAAAATATTAGGGATAAATACTTAGAGAATCTAGTTTTTTTAAAGGGGAGCTAAGAAGCCATTTAGTCTATCTAATAAATGAATTATCTCCTCTACATCATCCCTTACAAAAAGCTATCCAAGGCTTTGTTTGATGCTCTGGACTTCTTGCTGTTCCTCACATACCACTCTTCATCTCATCTTCCTCTCTTTCCATTGTCCATCCCTCAGTTCCTTCACAATTCCTAGTTTCTTTCAAATCTTGGCTGAAGTATTAATTCTACATGATAGCTTTCCAGAATTACCTAGTTGCTCATGCTTTCTCCTCTTACCCTCTCTGCTCTCCCAAAAGTTCCCCTTTTATTTACTTTGTACAAAAGATAGAGAATGGGATGGATGATCCAAAATGGTCTTCAAGCCAGGAAAATCTAGCTCCAAGTTCTGACCTAGGATGTGTGATCCTTGACAGGTCATTTAACTTCTGCAATCAGTGTTAGACAAGCTCAAATAGAAATGGGGTGGCTAAATTAATATAAATTTACTTAATTTTAAACTTTATTGTTTTATATTTGCATTTTTATTTATTTTGTCAAATAGCTCCTATTTTAATGAAGTTCTAGCAGGAAGTAGGGAATGTGACAGCTGTGTATTTGATAACCCTGCTCTAAGATAACTTTCTAAAACTTTAAGGCAAGAGAACATGTTAATAGAAGGAATTTTCTCACAGAGAAATCCCTAAAACATGAAAATCACAGGTCTAGTTTCTATCTTATATATCTTGTATATCCTTACCTAGTGTGAACGATCTCCCCTAATAGAATATATAAGCTCCAAAAGACAGTGATCATTTTGTTTCTGAATTTGTTCTCCAGCTCCCCACATGGTATATGTTAGATGCTTAATAAATATCTATTGGTATATTCTAAGAATAGGGTTTTTTGTTTGGCTTTTGCTCTGGTGGCCCACTGTTAATACATATTGAGCTTACTATACCCTAAAATGACCACATTTTTGTCAGTATTTTACTGAATTTTAGATGTATAGTGTCTATAGAAATGATTCTTAAAATATGGTCTTGGTGATCACTGAGAGTTCCTAATATCCTTTCAGAGGGTTCTTAAGCTCAAATCTATTTTCATAAGAAAAATAGGAGGTTTTAATTTTTAATGTGGTCAATTTTGATAAATTAATTCTTTCAAAACTAACTCTTTGAGGGGTGGCTAGTTGGCGTAGTGGATAAAGCACCGGCCCTGGAGTCAGGAGTACCTGGGTTCAAATGCGGTCTCAGACACTTCATAATTACCTAGCTGTGTGGCCTTGGGCAAGTCACTTAACCCCGTTTGCCTTGCAAAAACCTAAAAAAAAAAACCTAACTCTTTGAGGAGTCCTCAAAATTGTGTTTTTAAATGCTAAAGGAATCTGAGACCAAAAGGCATGAGAACCACCGGTCTATAATATTCCTCATATTGTATAGTTTATTTATGCTGCCCCCCAAAAAGAAAAGAAGTGGGATAGTCTGGCATGCCATAGCCTTGATGAGGTCAAGTTGTCTCAGTTATGCTCCTGACCCAAGTGTTCGAGTTTTTGCCTTATTGCTTGTGTCCAGTTCTCTATACATATGACTTAAAATAAACCCTCAGCTCCCATGCAATTATTCGTGGTGACAATACACTGCCTGTAAGGTATTCTTTATTTGATCCCACAGAAGATGATAAAGTAGTGTAAGAGCTCTTAAAGATGTGAAACAACACCTTCCCATTAGTGGTTCCCTTCCAAAGGTTAAGCACTTTCCCTAAAGAGAAATACACCTGTGTGGGGCGCCTCACCCACTATCAATATACTCACTCCACATTTAAGACAATCGCCATAAGATTTTGGGCTCTCCAAAAAGATAATTTTCCACTTGAGGTAATTAAAGTATCAATTCTCTTCAGGTCAAAGAACTCACAGTACTGGTGGAAGAAAAGTTACACATTACTCCTCCACATTGTGACCCTGTTCTTTGGTTCTCCTCCCATTTCTGGGCATTTGTGTTTTCTTCTCTTTTCTCTAAGAGGAAATTGAGTGAAATTCCTCCACTTATCTCAGGGAGGTTGAGGACAAGAGTTTTTCCTGTTCCCTTATTTCTTGTTGTTGCCATCTCATAGGACAGTGAAGTAATGCAGTAGAACAATCTCTGGGGCTGGAGTTGGGAAGATAAATTCAAATCTGACCTCTGACATTTATCAATTGTGGGATCCCGGACAAGTTATTTAATAGCTATCTGCCTCAGTTTGTTCATCTGTAAAGTGAAGAGAGTAAATTGAACCCTCATTGTAGGGTAGTTGCGGTGGATCAAATGAAATAATATGTATAGAAAGGGTTTGGCATGTGTTGTTGTCATTTGTTCTTGAAGTGGACCAAAAGGGACATCACTGTGTTATAGTCAAGGAAGAGTGTGCCTAACTGTGACTGATTCAGATCACTATGAACTTGGAGTGTTCTCTCACAGGTTAGACACAAATAATCCATGTGAGCATTTAGGGTGGATTCTTTAAATTTGCTCATTTCATCTTTCCTTTGAGGAGTACTGGATTTTGTGTTATCTGTGAGTGTTCACATATCCCACAGTAAATGGAATCATCTTTGCTGAACGTTTTGTAACTTCTTTTAATGTTTCGACCATAGGTTGGGCTCCCCACCTGTTGCAATAATCAGACCAGGGTTAGATAAGCAGACAATTTTCAGGACATCTTTTCTAACCCCTTCCACACCCCTGGATGTGAACAGTGTGATTCTTAAAAGGTTGCTCAGAGGGCGGCTAGGTGGCGCAGTGGATAAAGCACCAGCCCTGGAGTCAGGAGTACCTGGGTTCAAATCCAGTCTCAGACACTTAATAATTACCTAGCTGTGTGGCCTTGGGCAAGCCACTTAACCCCATTTGCCTTGCAAAAAAAACTAAAAAAAAAAAAAGGTTGCTCAGATACCCAAGGGGCTGCCTAATTCCTCTATTACTTCCAGTGAGAAGACTTGGTTTGGGCTGTGCATATATATATAGCTGTGGTTATGGTTGCCAGTATATTCACACCTGTTATTTCATCACTTGTCTTTCACCATAAGACTTTGAGATAGGTAAAAACGGTAATGTGATAAGGATATTGTATTTTGATTCATGCTTAAACTATATTTGAGGCGAAGTTGCACAGTCATCAACCACCTTCTTTCTTCCAGAGTCACCACAGTGCAGTGGCCGAATGGAGTCATGATAGTAGTTTGGCTCAAGATGCAGTAGATGAACTTGGTATCTTTGATTTATAACCCAAGTTCCTGGCACTCCAAATCTGATTAGCTACCTTTGTGACCATTGGGACAAATTGTTCTTGACTGTCCATTCTACCGGGGAAAGTTTCACATGCTCGAGGGAGATATTCCCCTAAATCATTGATGGGTTTGAAACCCCTTGGTTACCCTCAACCTGGTTTAGCCTAACTGCCAAAATGGCTTACTGGGGTGTGGCCACTGTATCTTCCCTAAACATAATCTATAACCTAAGTAGTAGATACTATATAAATGCCCATTCACTAATTCTTTGTGACACACAGTTCTTTTTCTTTTCCTGGAACAAGGTCAGTCCCCTATAGATTTTGGATATCAGATCATCAAAAATGTTTTGTGCAAGGATTTTCCCAGTTCATAGCATTTCCCTTTGTTCTTGTTGCATGTTTGTGACCATAGTGATGACGTGGAGCATGTGCGGCTATATAATTGGACTTGTTTGCTGAAGAATAGGAATGGCCAGTAACTCCAGGTTATTGGCATGGAGACTGGAACTGTGTGACAGATGATTGGTGATGTAACCAGGAAGAGCTACCTCAGTAAGCTATATAAAGGAGCAAGGAGAAAAGCTCCTTCGTCTTTGTGAGGATGCAACCAATGACAGCTCTCCCTTGTACTTCCAGCTGAAAGGGAAGGGAATCTATGGAAGTTTCGAATGTATCACAAAAAAAAAAACCACATGCTTTCCAGGAACTTAAGGCATCAAATCCCTGTCTGCCTCTTTTGTTTTGTGCACCTAAGCATAGGTGACCAAACAGCAATCTTGAGAGATGTGTTCCAAAACTTTGTAGTGACACATAGTGAATTCTACAGTTCTGATGTCAGATGCAAGTTGTCCTGTCAAATGTGTTCCACAATAAGCTCTCAAAGGAGATGAGCACCAGCAACAAAAAAAATTCTGTAACTGAAAGGACTAAATGGCTACTGCTAGTTGGTTAGAAGAGTTGGACTTTGTGAGTTGTCTGGACACTACGGATATAAGGTGAATGTGACCTATTTTTTGAGTGGTCCTACAAATTTGTCTTTAACCTTTAGGAGAACATAATAGAAAATGTTATTGTTTCATTTCTACATTTTTAACGCACACTTAGAAAGTTTGGGGTTTTTTTGTTCTTGTTTTTTGTATTTTAGGCATTTCTTCTGTTGTAGAAGAAATAAATAGCTACTTTATACCAGATATGCACTTTGTATATACTTAGTAGTTTTTTCCCCTAGAATGTACTCTTATTAATCTCTTTTAAAGGCTACTGTAAAATTGAAATTAATTTTAGTTCTATTTTACTAAGACTTAATCAAACTAGATTTAATATTCCCTTTTGAAGTTCCTTCCCTTTGTAAACTTCACCCACCCACTCACATCCTAAAAAACTTACCTAAAGACCAAACTTTTGCCTTAAAATTATCTCCATCCATCACCCATTTTTCAGAGAATCTTTAATTAATCTGAAAGGACATGTCTTTTCAATTTAAACTATTGTAGCAACCACCATTGTCTGGGAATGTTTGTCTCATGACTCCATCACATGTCTTATTTGTGGTTAAGAGGGCTTTGGAAGAGAAAGTTCAAATGATATAATCTCAATTCTGATTATATCATCAATAGCCAAGCAAAAATAGACACATCTTTGTTGCTTGAGATTTTATTGTCATCTTGAAAATATTATAAAAGACTCTGTCAGACCTCACTCAATGTCCTTGGTTATTGGGAGTCTATAGACTGAATTCATTGTTTACTGCTAGCTAGCTAATAAATTTAACATACACAGAACATTGGCTCTCAGTTTAACTTAATTTTAATCATGTTAAAATTGCAACCATGAAGAAATGGGCTAGGAGGCTAAACCGGAGTAACTTCTTGGGAGTAGAGCATTAGGGTGTTCAGGTGACATTTTCATTGGTGGGGGGTAATTTCTCCACAAAGGATCACACTCAAGACCTGACTCCACCCTCTTAATTCCAGTGTTTCTGAGCCAAAGCAAAGACACTCCCCCTCTCCTCTACTCTTAAAGAAACTGCAGCTGTATTTGTTTTGATGTCCTATCTGTGTTTTAGTGTAAATGACTGGAAATAATTGGTAAAAGAAAACCTGGGAAATCCCCCTAAGATACAAGGCTTTGGAGAGAATTTATGCACTTCAAGGGAGACTCCTGGCTTAGAGGAGTGATAAAAAGGTATACCCTAGTGGTGCCTTTTGGGGAAGCCCCTAATACATCTGGAAATAGAAAATAGCCAAATAGGGAGTAATAAAAATCATAAAATTTATATTTTAAAAAGTCTTATATTTTGCCTAAGGAGGAGACTTTTGTCTGTGTATACTCATTTCCTTTTGATGTTTAATTTCTGAGTATCTGTCTTGCTATTTCAACTTTATTATATTTAAATTGTTGATAAGAAAAACTAGATCTCCTAAATTCTCTCCTCCATCAACCAATAAAACTGTGTCCCCAGAAAAAGCACTCAAAATAGCTGTTCCTGTGCTAGAAGGATGTTACTCTGTAAATTGAGTTTCAGAAAGCAAGGGTCCATAAAAGACCCTGATCTCTCCCTTCCTCTGGAGGAGGGATTCAATAGACCAAAAGTACCATCTCTGGGCAATCTATGAGTTTTTCTCTTTATCTTCAATTGACTACTTATTCTGCCACTAAAAGTAGCTACCAGTTTGAATACCATAAACTGTCAGACGGATTCCTATTAGTGACTCCTGAATCTTTATCAGATCTATGAACTGAAGGCCAGGTCTGTGTCTAGGCTACTTAACTGAACCATATGATCCTTAGGAGGGACTCCTGACAAACAATTGCCTTTCTAAGGGCATTCTCAGAGATCCTATGTCTCTATTAACCAACTAAATATTTTACTTGGTAATTGGACCAGTAAAAGATTTTTTAACTTCTTCAAACTGAAAAGGTAGTTTACCTGAAAATGAGAAGTAAAATTCATAAAGGAAAAAACAGAAACTTCTACTGAAGTCTCACATTTTAACTTCACGAGGATTCATAGGACAATGCTCTACAAAATTTTATTAGTCTCATGGCTGTTTGAGTTTTTGTGTCTTTGTGTCAAATCTTCCTGTGTTTCTTTGTTGGGAGAGAGAGTAAACTAATTTTTCTTGTGGGTTATGAAAAATCAGCACAGATTAAAAATATAAAAATAATCAGCCTTACACATAAACAGACCATGAACTGAATGTATTTGGGGTGTTATGCCTTTGTGACACCTCAAAATTATAACATTTGTTTTAGGAAGAGAAAAGATTACATGCAGACTGCCTTTATTGTTCTAGGGAGGGAAGTTTTTTGGGGTTTTTTTTAACATTAGTCTTAAAAGTGTCAGACCACTGGAAATCAGTGAGATTTTTAAAGACAATGAACAATTTTAGCTTTCTTCTTGACCCCAAAAGGAGATCCCAAAAGAGTAAATAAAACTTAAGTCTTACTTTAAATAGCATAAGTAAAATTGATTTTTAAATATGAGAAATTATAAATCTATTTTAATTGGATTCTGAAAGTAAATTTTGTAGATCATGCCCATTTATACTGTCCATCCCAGAATTTGAAGTATTCTTCAACTTTCAGAAGAAACTCTGAACTGCTTTATTTGAAAAAAATAGATTGTGTAAAGACATTACATTAAAATCTAAATTCAAGTGATCCATATAGCATTCAAATGATTGATTTAGACGTGTCAAATGTTTCAACTTGAAATTAGGTATTTTTTTTAAAAAACTGGTCAGTTAAAAGCTACAGTGCAACATGTCTAATGAGGGAAAAGATAAGGGAAAAAAAATTCAGGCCCATGGTTCAGGCTAGATGTTTTCACTGTCTGAAAGAAAGCTATTTTGTTAAGAACTGTAAAAGATGTGAGCATATTTGTGGAACAAGTGTTACAAAAAAGAAGAGGGATTTGAGGAATAAAGATAGACTTTAAGTTAACTGGTGAATATTAAATAAAGATTATTGCTGTTGGAGTGGCTAGGTGGCACAGAAGATGGAGTACTAGCCCTGGAGTCAGGAATATCTGAGTTCAAATCCACCCTCAGATACTTAATAATGACCTAACTGTGTGGCCTTGGGCAAGCCACTTAATCCCATTGCCTTGCAAAACAACTAAACTAAAAAAGAATATTGCTGTTGAGCTTAATTTTCATGTTGTCACCCAGTATTTAACATCAGGGTAATGTGTTTAAAAATAGAAAAAATGGGGGTGGCTAGGTGGCACAGTGAATAGAGCACCGGCCCTGGAGTCAGGAGTACCTGGGTTCAAATCCAGCCTCAGACACTTAATAATTACCTAGCTGTGTGGCCTTGGGCAAGCCACTTAACCTCATTGCCTTACAAAAAAAAAACAACTTAAAAATAGAAAAAATAATTTTGGCCTATAAAGAATAGTTTTATCAATATTTCTCTGCATTGATTTTGAATATAATCATCTTAGAATATCAAAAATTAATTTTTAAAAAGGTATGCTACTACTGTAAAACTATTGTATAAGCAATGTTAAGAACTGAAAGATGCAATTCTCCTGACTTGAACATTACAAGAAATATAGTGGTAGATTACCCAGAAAATGTAACTGTATATTTTAAGGAAAAGAGGGGAATATTAAAATAAAGGTAAAACTGAATCAAAATTCTGAAAAATAAAAAAGTATCATCTTTTAATAACCTTTATCCCAATGAGTGACAAGTTTATTTTAGAAGATTTAAGAGAAAAAAAGAGAAATTGAACCCCAACTGTCAGTAAAGATGGCTTGAAACTGCAAACAACTCTTGAATCTCAATGAATTTTCATGAACAATTGGCAGCTAAATTTTAAACTGACTCTTAAAAACTAATCCCATGCCTAAACTGAAGTGTGGCAATTTAATTTAAGTTGGGAACAAGAACAATATAGCCCAAAAATATTATATTGATTTTCTGAGAAATTCGGCAATAACTCACAAGTTTGCTTAGAGTATAAAAGTGGGGATTATGAAAACAAAGGTAACCATTTGAATCCCACACTGATTACTGAAATTTGAATACCATGGTACTTCGATATTGCTTTAAGTCTTGAATTCAGATATTATTCTCTGAATCACCATTAAGTCAGTAAACAACCATTATAGGGAAATGTCACTTGCTGGTCAAAAGAATATATAGCTTTAGAACTATTATGTGCCAGATGAATGTTGACGGGATGACCATGGTATAACTAAAGTAGGATTCTCTTGACACAGTTTTCCTATTGTGCCATTTCCTTTTCGGGGGATGGGGGGGGGGTATTGCAAGGCATTGGGGTTAAGTGGCTTGTCCAAGGTCACAGAACTAGGTAATTATTAAGTGTCTGAGGTCATATTTGAATTCAGGTCTTCCTGATTCTAGTGATGGTGATGTAGCCACTGTGCCACCTAGCTGCCCCCATTTCCTTTTTTTTTTTAGCTTTTTGCAAGGCAAATGGGGTTAAGTGGCTTGCCCAAGGCCACACAGCTAGGTAATTATTAAGTGTCTGAGGTTGGATTTGAACCCAGGTACTCCTGACTCCAGGACCAGTGCTTTATCCACTACACCACCTAGCCGTCCCCCCATTTCCTTTTTTGAAAAGAAAATTTTCTCACCTGGATAATTCTATGTCTGGATATTAATACTTCATTAAAACCATGAATGGTTGATGGATATGACCTTTATCTGTACTCAAACTGAGCTAGGGTAGCATTTTTACTTTGCCAAAGCTTTATTCCTTTTTTTCCTTTTTCATTACAAATTTCTGTAATCAGGACAAGTTACATGTAAAGTATTTGTTGAAACTAATATTTAATTGTGGTATATGTATGCTATGGAACACTATTGTTCTATTAGAAACCAGGAGGGATGGGAATTCCCAGAAGCCCGGAAGGATTTTCATGAACTGATGCTGAGCGAGATGAGCAGAACCAGTAGAACATTGTACACCCTAACAGCAACAGGGGGTTGATGATCAACCTTAATGAATTTGCTCATTTCATCAGTGCTACAATCAGGGACAATTTTAGGGTATCTGTGATGGAAAAATACCATCTGTATCCAGAGAAAGAATTGTGGAGTTTAAACAAAGACCAATGATTATTACCTTTAATTTTTAAAAGGTTAAATTTTAAATTTAAATTTAAAAATTTTAATTTTAAAAAATTTATCTTATGTAATTTTACTATTTCTTATATTTATTTTTTCCTTGAGGATATGATTTCTCTCTCAACACATTCAATTTTGATCAATATATAGCATAGAAACAATCTATCAGACTGCCTTTGGGGGGGAGGGAAGCAAGATTAGGGGGGAAATCCTAAAACTCAAAAAACAATAAAAAAGAAATTAATATTTAAACATCTGAATAAAAATTATGAGATACAGGTTTCAAAACTTTCATTCACTTGATAGTTAATATATTTTCATATATTACCACAAATCATCCTCCAAATATTTCAGAATAATATGGGAATAATTAGACAATGATTTTTTAAAAAGCTTATAGGGCAAACGTAATATTATTAATAAAGTTAAAAGTCAGAAACATTTTTCTGTTTTTAAATTTCAGTGAAATTGCTATTGCTGAATAGTTTTTCAGTTGTATCTGACTCTTCATGACTCATTCTGAACTTTTCTTGGCAAAGTTGTTTTGTCATTTCCTTCATTTCCTTTTCCAGCTCATTTTACATATGAAAACCTGAAGCAAACAGTATTAAGTGACTTGTCCAGGATCATATAACTAGAAAATATCTAAGATCATATTTGAACTTAGGAAGGTGAGTCTTTGGGACTCCAGGCCTGGCACTCTATTCTTTTTTTTCTTTTTGCAAGGTAAATGGGGTTAAGTGGCTTGCCTAAGGCCACACAGCTAGGTAATTATTAAGTGTCTGAGACCGGATTTGAACCCAGGTACTCCTGACTCCAAGGCCAGTGCTTTATCCACTACGCCACCTAGCCACCCCTGGCACTTTATTCACTGTACCACCTAACTGCCTGGGAGTTTTCTTAGAGGAAAGTAGTTGAATATATTTTAGTCTTTTGCTGTCTTTTACAACTGAAGATAAATAAGCATCTTTTGGTCAAAGATGGATCAACATCATCTTTAAGGGTTCCTTTCGGGGAATAGTTGCTTATCACTGTACTCACTATATAAATATTGGTCATTGTGATTATTTCATTCTCTGTGGTCCATTCGAGATAATTATAAATTAGGGTTTAGATTTGACCTTAAGGGTTTTCTTATATAGTGCAAATTAGGAATCACTGTATTTTATTTCTTTACATTCCCTGAGCTCTATGCCTCAGCATAGACACAATCCCTGTTAAAATTCTCAAGAACTGCAATTTGAGGAAGTGGGGTTACACCCTGTTGGAGTGAGACCAACCTTCTTAGAGCCTTTTGCTTGGGTCAGAAATTGAAATGCCCTAACAGACCTTTTAACAGGGAGTGAGAAAATTTAACAAGAATGGTTTATAGTATTTAGTCCAGCATACTTTGACCTGACCTAATAATAACAATTATGAATGTAATCCAATGGAGAATCATGTATATTTCTTAGTCATTTTAATGTAAGATTCATTTGTCTCATGTGATTTTATTTACAATTTTAATATACTCTAATTTGTAACTTTAAGGGGGCTAAGTGATTCATGGGAGGTATGGCCTGAGAACCAAAAGAGGGAATTGTAAATTTAAAAACTGATTTTAATTGTATTTTTCTAAGACTTAATTAAACTAGATTTAATATTCCCTTTTGCAATTCCTTCCCTTTGTAAACTTCACCCACCATCCACATCCTGGAGAAACTTGCCAAAAGATCAAGTTATACCACCCATCACCCAGAGAAACTTGATTAATCTAAAAGGTCAAATCTCTTCAATTTAAACTATTGTAGCAACTTCAATTACTTTTATCTTGTGACTCCATTGCATGTCTAGGTTGTGATTGGGCAACTAGATGGTGCAATAGGTAGAGCACTAGCCCTGAAGTCAGGAAGATCTGAGTTCAAATTTGGTCTTTGACACTTACTAGCTATGTGACCTTGTACAAGTCACTTAACCTTGATTGTTTCACATCAAGAGTTATCTCCAGTTGTCCTGATTCATATCTGGTCACTGGACCCAGATGGCTCTGAAGGAGAAAGTGAGGCTGGTGATTTAGCACAGCATCCCCTCACTCTAATCCAATTTACCTGCTTGTCATGGTATCACCTCCCTGATGTCATGGTCTTCTTTGTGAACAAAGATCAAACATCATCATCAACATCATCATCATGGTTATGTTAAGGGAATTTCAGAAGGGAGGCTCAAATAATGTAATCTCAATTCTAACTATGTCATCAATAGACAAGCAGAAGATATACTTAAGTTGTTTAAGATTTTGCTCTGTAATCTTGCTAATTCTTATACCAAACCCTGCAAGCCTCACTCAGGGTCTTTAGATACTCCTAGTCTAATTAATAAATTAATCATGTTCAGAACTTTGTCACTCAGTTTATATTAATTTCAATTGTGATAATACCCTAGATTTGACCCCTAGTCATGTCTAAGATTTGTTCAAAAGCTTTCCCCCAGAACTCTGGAATGGAGCAATAATAAACCAAAGAATGTAAGAAAAATTTGATTCCCTCTCCGAAGGGTCAGGGTTTTTTATAGGACTGAACCCAGTCTATATGAGACAGAACCATGGTTTTTCTTCCAGAAACACTCCCTGACCCTCAGTTAACATTCTACTTATACAACATCTTTTATTTCTATAAAAAATATTGAAGTAATTTATTTTGTATATTATATCATTCTTTTTGTTGTAACTAGTTGTTTAATTATTCCCCTATGTAAAGTAGGGAATATTACAACTCTCCATTCTCCTCTAATTTTTAAAAGCTATGAACCTTAGTTTTTTTATATTTATATTCATTCTTGTCTCATTAAAACATTTAAAATTTGTTGGAATTACATGACATAAGATGTTGATTTTACTTCTTACACATGATACCTTCTGGTTAAAGTAATCTAATTTCTATTTATCTCCCCTTCTTCCCTGCCCCTCCACCCTTCTCAGCATTTCAATGCCATGTCCTTACACAGGCTGTTCTTCAATACCTAGAAAGTTCTCTATCTTCATTGCCATCTCTTGGCATCCCTATTTTACAGCTTTAAGGCTTAGCCTTAGTACTCCCTCCTGTAAGAGAGCTTACCAGATTCTCCTAGTTATTAGATGTTCTCCTGCCTTCTGAAATGACTTTAGATTTATTTTGCACATATTTGTGTACATTTTATTCATAATAGAATGTTGGTCACTTGTGCAGAGACTGGTTTTGGTTTGCTCAAAATTTAAAACAGTACAAATTACATATTAGCCACTTGCCAAATGCTTGTTAAATTAAATTTGTCCTTCAATTCTTTTAGTCAATTTGTCCAACAATTATTGTTGAACAGTTCTTTCTCCTGGATTTTGTGCTCTTGGATTTATTGAACACTGAACTATTTTACTACGTTTCAGCTGAGCTTCTTTGTTTATCAAATCTATTCCACTATTATTTTTCCTTTTTTTCTTATTCCAGTACCAGATACTTTTTAAAAAACATATTTATTTATTTTTTATTTTGAATGTTACAATTTCCCCCCTAATCTTGCTTCCCTCCCCCCATCCCCCACACAAGGCATTCTGTTAGTCTTTACATTGCTTCCGTGATATACATTGATTTCAGTTGAATGTGATGAGAGAGAAATCATATCCTTACGGAAGAAAAATAAAGTATAAGAGATTGCAAAATTACATAATAAGATAACATTTTTTTCTAAATTAAAGGTAATAGTCTTTGGTTTTTATTCAAACTCCACAATTCTTTCTCTGGATACAGATGGCATTCTCCATTGCAGACAGCCCAGAATTGTGCCTGATTGTTGCACTGTTGGAATGAGCAAGACCATTAAGGTTGATCATCACTCCCATGTTGCTGTTAGGGTATACAATATTCTTCTGATTCTGTTCATCTCACTCAGTATCAGTTCATGCAAATCCTTCCAGGCTTCCCTGAATTCCCATCCCTCCTGGTTTCTAATAGAACAATAGTGTTCCATCACATACATATACCACAGTTTATTAAGTCATTCCCCAATTGATAGACATTCAACTCAATTTCCAATTCTTTGCCACCACAAACAGAGCTGCTATGAATATTTTTGTACAAGTGATGTTTTTATCCTTTTTCATAACCTCTTCAGGATATAGACCCAGTAGTGGTATTGTTGGATCAAAGGATATGCACATTTTTGTTGTCCTTTGGGCATAATTCCAAATCAGCACTATATACTTTTGATAGTTATTGTATTGTGTGATATCTAGTCTTGTTAAATCCCCTTTGTTGCTTTTTTTGATTATCTTTGATAATCATATTCTTGATTTTTTTCTTCTATATGAATTTTGCTATTCATATGATTCTGGTTGGTTGGTTCTTGTTCTTTGTTATCGAAGAAGACCACAATGACATCAATATAGTTGAGACAAATTAATTTGTCCAATTGTGGCTGATCAGACTTATTCATATGGAATTTGTACAATATATTTGTTAAAGCTTTTGTCTAATTTTATGAACCATCTCCTGAGTAACTTTAATTGGTAATTAGAATTAATAATTACATTTAGTAATTGCAATCAAATATATGGTAGGAATTCCCATTCTTTCTCAGCCCCCATACCTCTTTACTTTATGTAAATCTTCCTATAACCCCTATTCATTATGAAAGGATACAAATTTGAGATTTTATCATGTATTTGGATATAAGAAATAAAATAGGCTGCTTAATTTCAATAGGATAATATAGTAATTTACCAAGTAGTCTCTATAACTCCTTATCAACCTTATTATTCCCACTGAGAAATATCCATACTCCAGGTTGGTACTCCTTAGTTTATAAATTTAGAAAGTATTTTTTTTGTTATTTTAAAGTTGCTTCATCAGAATATTGAACAACTTTATTTAGTTTTATTTGTTAGTAGTTACTGAGACACACTTAACTAATAGAATTGTTGAGTTGTATGTGGCTCATGGTAACTCCAATTGGAAATTTATGGGCAAAGATACTGGAGTGGTTTGCCATTTCCTTCTCCAGCTTATTTTACACATGAGGAAAGTGAGGTAAATAGTTAAATGACTTACCTAGGTTTAATACAATTAGTATCTGAGGCCAAATTTGAACTCATGAAGTGGTGCTCAATCCATTGGGCCAAGGTACATTTAGACTTGTTCCCTAATCCTCAATTTCTCATCCTGTAGAAGCAGTGTTCTCTTCAGCTCTGGGAGAAACCAGAACTATGGAAAACTCAGGACAGGGAGGGAGGGAGGGAGGGAGGGAGATTTCAGTGGAATCTTTTGAAATTCTCTGGAAGTGGGGTAGCTAGGTGGCACAGTGGATAGAGCACTGGCCTTAGAGTCAGGAGTACCTAAATTCAAATCTGGCCTCAGACACATAATAATTACCTAGCTGTGTGGCCTTGGGCAAGCCACTTAACCCCATTGCCTTGAAAAATCTTTAAAAAAAAAGGAATTCTCTGGAAGAACAAAGGAAAAATAGTCAAGAAGCTATGTGCTGCATAGAAGCAAGAACAATAGGTAGAGCAGTCACACACTGGCAAACCATTTTGGCAGATGGGCTAAACCAAGTTTAGGGTAACTGAAGGGGTCTCCAAGTCTTTCAATGAATTGGGGGGGGGGGGGTTACTTGAAGCCTGTAAAGTTTTCCACAGATTGATTGAGCAAACAAGTGCTTAAAGCTTAGACATCAAAGACACCAAAGTCATCCATTACATATAGAGTCATCACCACTTGTCTTGACTCTGTCTTGACTGTGATTATTTTGGAATAGAGAGCAGAGCTGACAACTTTGTGCAACTTTACCTCATTTAAATTCAATTTAAGCATGAATCAAAAAACATCACCCATACCATTTTACCATTCCTATCTCAAAATTCTGTGACAAAAAGGAAAGTCATGAAACAGCAGGTGGAAATACACTGATCTATAGTCACAATCCTGCTCATGGGTGGCCCAGGACATAGGGTTGTCTCCTTACTGGAAGCAGCCAGGGAATTTGGCGACCCCCCGGGTACCTGAGCACCTTCTGCTGCTCACCTTCTGATGTGAAGAGCCTAGAAAGGTGTCCATCCTGGGTGTTCACATGAACTATTTGTATGTGACCTGTGGTGGAGCATTCTCCTATTGGTCTGATCAGACATAGTTAAACACACTATAACTTGCTTCCAACATAGTGGTGCTAGTTTGGTCTTCTTTGATAACAAAGGACAAGAACCAAGGTAATCCTTTCCTTGCAGGTGTCTTACTATCTGAGTTCCAGGTTTAGGTATTAAATGTAACAGCTTGGATTCAGCAGTTAAGCCTCCACTTTTTCTTAAAAAGGAACTCAGATTGATGCCATCATTGGAACTGTCCCTTTAAGAATTGAAGGAAAGCTATGAAATGGTTTGATTGAATCTTTTCCCCCACCTCCCACCCAGCTTTTTTCTTGGTGCCTGTGGCTGGAAATCATATCTATGTTCTTTTTCTCACTGTTTCTTGAAGCCATTTCTAGCTCTTGATTTTGTTCCATATAAAAATATCTGTGCCTGATCACAGTTGCTTTGTGATACATTCATGTATCCTAATTCTGTGCTAAAGAGAACAAATGGAGGATGCTCTCTGGAATACATAAAACTTAATCCAGTAAAAGATGCAATTTTCTGTCTAAATATTAGGATTTCTCTGTAGCTAAGCTTCCACAGGCTATATGTGTGAGTTGATCTTCTAGTGATGATTTTTATTAACTCCTAAAATAGTAGAGAGCTGACCCAAGTTGATAGGGATCATTTTAGCCCAAGATTAAACCTGGTCATTGATTGTACTAACTGGATATACAAATAAATCCCATATCTCTGATGAAGAGGCAGGGTGGTCATGGTAGAAAACTGGTCTGAAGGAAAGGTCATACACCTGGCTTATACTATGGAAGAACAAAGGTGCAATTTGTAAATAACTCCTTTGGAATATAGAGAGAGAATAAATGGGGGATTTTGCAGCTAAGTTTCGGTCCATAATGGCACATTATTTCAGTGAAAATAATTTTCAAGTTGTATTTATTTATTTCAATTTAATTTAACAAACATTTATTTTGTTGTTGTTGTTATTATTATTATTATAAACCACATGAGTGTTTGGTATTTAAAGGCAAAAAATGTAAAAGTTCTTATCTACCAAGAACTTCCATTGTACAGGTTCAAATCTATAAAATGTCTTATAGATCAGAATATGGATTTCTTGATAAATAAACACCCTGATAGTTCATGCTTTTTATAGTCATTTTAAACAAGTTTTCCTAGTTTTCTAAGTAAACTAACAAATAATTTCACCTCTCCATTGCCAAGCATTCCACTTAATTTCTATTTCTTCACTTATTACTGTTCTAACAAACAATAATGTTAATAAACCTCTTTTTTGTTTTAATCTTGATTTTTATTAAGAAAATTTCCAGATTTTCTCCATTATAACTAATACTAGCTTGTGGTTTTAGAGAAATGCTTTAAATTATATTTAAGAAATATCTCTCATTCTAAGTTATTTTGCTTTAGATGTTTAGCATAAATGAATGCTGTGTTATTTTAAATCTATTTTTTGTATCAACTGACAGTTACATTTTTGTGATTTGTAATGATGTTTCTTCAAGTTTGAAATACTTTTGCATTCTTATTTAAAAACAACTTTATAAATAAATAATTTTTCTACATTTTATTCTAATCTGCTCACCATTATTTTACTTAAGATTTTTGCATAGTCATTACTATTGATGGTGGTCCACAATTCTCTTTCTCTTATTTATTCTGCTTTTCTTTGAAAACAAAGACCATGAGAGAGACAGTCTTTTTGTCTCTAAGAAAGAATTTGAATTAATATCTCCTTTTTCTATTTTTGAAAAATTATTTATATATCATAGGGAGAATTTTTTTCTTTTTAAATATTTGATTGAATTAACTTATAAATCTGTCTGTACTTAAGAGATTATTTTTCCCTAGTGGGTGCATTTATGACTTACTTGATTTCTTTTTCTGAGATTGGGTCATTAGAGTTTTTATTTTCATTTTTGTTCATTTTGGTATTTAGTTTTGTGGTTGTTTATCCATTTTGTTTTGGTTCTTCTTTTTTGCTGTCATATAATTCATTACAGTGGTTTATGCTTAACTTTTTTCTCCATTTGTTGTGAATTGCCTTTCCCTTTTTAAAATTTTATTAACTTGGTATTTGTTATTTTTGTCTTTAAAAATCAAATTAGCTAATGGTTTCTTCAAAACTTCTGCCCTTGGGCTGAGCAGACTTGATTATTGAATAAGTGATCACAAACATATGTAATCCAATATATTGAGCCAGTCCCACACTAGAACATGCTTCTTGTCTCATTCAGGTGTGCAGCAGGGTCATCTACCCTGCTGTTTCTCCCTACCTGAAACAATGCCCAAACACGTGACCTCCAGAAACCAATTTTGGACATAACCACTGAATGTATTAATTTTGCTTAACTATGTTAAATTGTCACAAGTATTTTCTCTTCTTTATCTTCATTAATTAGGGGCAGGATAGGGAGAAAGGCATTAGCAACAGTGGTTCCCACGCCTTTAAAAAGGATGCCATTAAAATATTTTTTAAAGACAGAAGAAAACAGAAGGCAGTTCACAAGGAAGGACAGACAAACAAGGCAGTTTTGAAAGTAACATAAAATTTATTACATACTTTTTGAAAGCAAGCAATTTGAAATGGAGATTCACAGAAAAAATCCTCTTATCAATGGATATTGAAATGTTCCTTTTAATGTTTGAGTACAAAATAAAATTTAAGAACAAAATAAAAAAAAATTGAAGGGAAAGCTATTTGAGTATTAAAAGTTTAGAAAGGGTCTGAGACTTGAATTGTTCTGACAGGATAATGAACTTGTCCCTAAAAGAGGTTTTCACCTCTTTGTGTCTAACTTCATATTCATAAGACCCAAAGAGAATCTGATCAGCTTTCAGGAGCTGATCATCACAAATGTAGGAGCCCTCACTGAAACAACTCTGATCATAGCCAGAAGGAATGGTGGAAGAGAAACTTTTGAAGTAGATTTCTACTTCATTTTTTTTTTTAAAAAAGAGATTTATGCCAATCCTGGCCTAAATCATTCTCTATGCTGAGAAGAGTATTGGAATACCCCTCCCCCCCAGCTGATCCAGAAGCTGGAGTTGATGAAGACTGTCTTTTGAAGAACAAACCTAATGAGTCCAGTAAATTTATCCAGATAGAAGATTCTGAAGGTCACCTGACAGAAGATACCAGATATGGAGGTCCTTTCTTGAGCTAAACTACCTAGCATTCCAACATTACTACAGAGAGTACAGCTACAATGGGCTGGACACTTTGTTAGAATGCCAGAAATGGGCTTGCCAAACAAAAACTATTTTAGGGAGAGAACTCACACATGGCAAGCACTCACTAGAGGGTCAGAAGTGATACTGAGACACTCTAAAGGTCTCATTGAAGAATTTTAGAATTGATTGTAAAGCATGGGAGACACTGGCACAGGAATGCCCAGAAACATGGCATGCCTTCATCAGTGAGGGTGCTGCACTCTATGAGAAGGCAGAATAGAAACAGTTCAAAGGAAACATAACATCTGCGAGCTAAGAGTACTCACTCCAGGGGCAGCTAGGTGGCGCAGTGGTAGAGCACCGGCCCTAGAGTCAGGAGTACCTGAGTTCAAATCCAACCTCAGACACTTAATAATTACCTAACTGTGTGGCCTTGGGCAAGCCACTTAACCCCATTTGCCTTGGGAAAACCTAAAAAGAAAGGGTACTCATTCCAGATGTTCAAGTGGACAATTTGTGCCCAGTCTGTGGTAGAGCATTCCAAGCTTGAATTGGTCTGATCAGTCACAG
Source organism: Macrotis lagotis (assembly GCF_037893015.1). NCBI lineage: Eukaryota > Metazoa > Chordata > Mammalia > Peramelemorphia > Peramelidae > Macrotis > Macrotis lagotis. The sequence goes on along the minus strand of NC_133658.1, from coordinate 879,652,932 downwards.
TCAGACACTCTGTAATTTGTCTCAAATATAGTGATGTCATTTTGGTCTTCTTCTGATAACTTAGGACAAGAACCAACCAACCATTAATCCAGGAGACTTGGTACACTTTGACAGCCCCAACAATCAAGAGATCTTTCCAGACCAGACCATCAGCAGCCCAGTGTCCGAGCAACCTCTTCAGACCACTCAGCAGTAGTTAAGCCAGGTGAGGACCCAGCTCACTTGCTGATTTACCTATCTGGCCAAGATATCCTACCCTAAGGTGGGCAAGTCTAGTTGAGTTGACCCTCTAGTAAAGTCATCAAGACTTTTTTGGGGACAAGTCCAGTCTAGCAGCAGAGAAACTTATCCTTCACTGACTCTGATGCCCCTTTCCACAACGAATTTCAGGAGAACAATTCAGAAAAAGAAAAAAATTCAAGATCCTTGTGGTTTCAGAATTGTGAGCTGTCTTGTTCAGATGTAATATGCCTATTCCTCACATTTGTGCCTCGCTTCTATTGTACTTTAGGTTCATGCCTGATCTGTCGGGGGCCGGTGGGGGGGGGGAATGCTTTGTAATTACAGTTCTTGCTAGTCAAGAGTATCATCCATTATGCAGAACCCAGGCAAGCAGGCCATCATGAAATTCACAACTATCAGTTGTACAATATTGATGAACTTCTCCAGGAAACCAAATTTTGGCATGATTTTTCATAAGCTTTCTTTACTGACAGTCATTAATAGAGTGAAACAAAGCTCTATACTTGCTTCTATGCTTTTTTAGCATGATGTTTTTAGCCATGTTAATAACTTCAATGAGGGCAAACATAACATTAAGATCAGTCACTGTACTGATGGTAAATTATTCAACTTGAAAAGGCTAAAGCCAAGACAAAAGTGGAGGGAGAGTTGGTGCATGATTTTTTTTTTTTGCTTGTTTGTGCTTATTTTGACCTAACAAATAACACCAAGAAACATAGGTGCTCCACCAGTGAGCCCCACACTATCCATTTGTGGAACTATTGGTTATATCACATGGAGAAATTTTGAATACTATAAATAAGTTCACTTACCTTGGCAGATGCATGCTATACCAGAACTAATTCAGTGTTTGGGAGACTGAAGGAAAATGTGAGAGAGAAAAGGTATTAGACTATTTAACTGAAGGTCTACAGAATCATTGTTCTAACATCATTGTTATATGCCTTTGAAACCTGGATAGTATACCAACACCATGCCAGAAAATTGAATTACTTCCATTTGAATCATCTTGGAAAAATTCTGAAGATTACCTGATAGAATAAAGAACCAGACACTGAAATCCTTTCTTGAACTAAACTGCCAAGTATTCTAACTCTACTGCAGAGAATGTATTCTGATGGACTGGACATATTGTTGGAATGCCAAAAGCATGCTTGTCTAAAGGACTATTTTACAGAGAACTCATACAAGGTAAGTACTCACAGGAAGGTCAGAAGAAGTATTACAAGGACACTCTCAATATCTCCCTTAAGAACTTTGGAATTGATTGAGCAACAAATGAGAAATTTGGCCAGGACTGCTCAGCATGGTGTACCCTCCTCAAAGAAGGCTGTTCTCTAGAGCAAAGCAGAATTAGTAGCTTAAGAGAAATATAACATGCAAAATTTTTAAAATTTTCTGCCCAACCTATGATACAGCCTTCTGAATTTCTATTGGTCAGACACAGTCAGATACACTGTAACTTGACTCTAACATAGTGATATCATTTTGGTTCTCTTTGAGAATGAAGAACACATCTTGCTAAACCATTTGGGAAAATGGCTTCTCTAAAAATTGAATTCACTTTGTCTGATAGGGGAAGTGCATCAGTTGGGTTTCATGAGTTACCATATTAAAAGGATAACTGCCAACAAGTTTTTCCCTTAGAACTCAAGAGAGCAGCTGCCCCTCTGGGGATACAACCATCCAAGAACAATGTGAGTTGGGGACTGAAGCCAGAGATTGTATTATATTTATTAATGTTTCTATCAATACCTTACATTTTTATGTCATAGTCATTTATAAATATACTGCAACTGTGTTTCAGGCCCTTATTACCTTTTGCTTTTGGCAACTGGCTATTAGGGTATATTATATTTGAATATTATAAGTGCTCAACTTTTATATTTATTTATTTATTTTCCAACTATATGCAATGATAGATTTCAACAAACATTTTTGCAAGGTTTTGAGTTTCACATTTTCTCCCTCTCTTCCCTCCTCCCTTCCCCCCTGAGAAAAAGCAATTTAATATAGGTTATGTGTATATAACTATGTAAAATATAAATTCATATTTATCATGTTGAGAAAGAAAAATCAAATCAAGAAGGGAAAAAAACAGGGTGAAAAAATAAGTAAGACAACTTTTAAAAATTGAATACAGGGTGGCTAGGTGGTACAGTGGATAGAGCACCAGCCCTGGAGTCAGGAGTACCTGAGTTCAAATCTGGCCTCAGACACTTAATAATTACCTAGCTGTGTGGCCTTGGGCAAGCCACTTAACCCCATTTGCCTTGCAAAAACCTAAAAAAAATTGAATACAGTAAACTTTGGTTCTGCATTTAAACTCCATAGTTTCTTCTCTGGATATAGATCATATTTTCTATCACAACTTTTTTAGAATTGTCTTTGATTATTGTATTCCTGAAATGATCAAGTCCATCATAGTTATTCATTACTCATTGTTGCTCTAAGTGTGCACAGCATAGTTCTGCTCATTTCATTTAGCATCAATTCATGCAAGTCTATCCAATCTATTCTGAAGTCCCATTCCTTATGATTTCTTATAGAACAATAATTTTCCATGGCATTCATATATCACAATTTATTCAGTCATTCCCTAATTGATGGGTATCCCCTCAATTTCCAGTTCTTTGCCACGACAAAAAGAGCTACTATAAATATTTTTGGCATATGGGGGTTTTTGGAATACAGGTCTAGTAGTGGTATTGCTGGATCAGAGGGTATGCACAATTTTATTGTCCTTTAGACATAATTTCAAAATGCTCTCAAGAAGGGCTGGATCAAGGGGCAGCTAGATGGCACAGTGAGTAGAGTACAGGAATTTGGCCTCAGACACTTAATAATTACCTAGCCATGTGACCTTGGGCAAGTTACTTAACCCCATTACTTTACCAAAAAAAAGATCAGTTCACAACTCTACCAAGAATAAATCAGTGTCCCAGTTTTCCCACATCCCCTCCAACATTGATTATTTTCCTTTTTAGTCATATTGGTCAATCTGATAAGTGTGAGATGGTCCTCAGAGTTGTTTTAATTTGCATTTCTCTAATCAATAATGATTTAGAGCATTTTTTCATAAGACTGTAAGATAGCTTTAATTTCTTCATCTGAGAATTGCCTCTTCACATTCCCTTGACCATTTATCAATTTGGGGAATATCTTAAGTGATAATATTATAATATATATTATAATATTATAATAAATGTAGTAGAAAATAATAAAACAGAAAAGAATTTACTGTATTATATGATATAGAACATAGTATGTCATATTTTTATATCATATCATTATATCATACTACATTGCATTACACTATGCTAAACTTTCCTATAGTAGGATAGCTAAGTGATGCAGTAGTGGATAGCCCCCCTGGACCTGGAGTCAGGAACTTGTAAATTCAAATGTCACTTCAGATTCTTATTAGCTGTGTGACCTTAGGCAAGTCACTGTACTTTTGGGTTTTTTTTTCAGTTTCCTCAATGTAAAATGGAAATCATAAGAGTATTTGCAATCTAGGTAAGGATCGAATGAGGTAATAATTGTAAAGAATTTTTAGCTTAGTGCCTTGCCAGAGTAAGTGTTCTATAAATGTTAGCTATCAGTATGATTTCTTTCCCCATTTTCCATATTCTTCTCTTTTATTTATCCTTCACATAGCTGCCCAAAAAACCTTTCTAAAATACAGGATTGATTATGTCATTTTCCTGCCCTGCATTAAAAGCATTTTGGAAAATAATTTGAAAATAAGAAAAGTCACTAAGCTGTTCATACCCTTTAACCCAGAGATATCTCACAGAGGAAGAAAATAGAAGAAAAAAGTCCTATGTATATCAGTTTTTTTACACTCCTACAGCAAGGCTAGAAATAAAGTAGGTGCTTATCAATAGGTGAATGACCTGAAACTGTAGTATATGATTATAATGGAATTTTATTATGCTGTAGAACATTACAAATAGGAAGTATTTGGAGAAACCTGGCCATATTTGTATGAATTGTTGAAATAATCAAATATTAAGAAAACGATACATCAAATGACTATATTGATGTAAATTAAAAGATCATTAAAAGGAAACAACTCTTGCATAATTGAAAAACCAATAACAATCTCAGGGCACACAATTAATAAAACATACCTTCTACTTCTCAGTAGAGAGGTAGGGACCTACTAGGGAAGAACATTGCATACATTTTTAGATATTGTTTTGATTGTTTATCTTTGATAAGAGAAGATTCATTTCTAGGAGGGAGAATTGAAAGGGGATTATATCCAGAAATGCCTGGGAAGCCAAATAAAAGTAATCCTTAAGTCTTTTGTTTAATGAATAGAAATTGGAAGGGATAGATTCTGCATACATAAAAATTTTCAAAATATTTCATGTATGGAGTCACCTCACTTTGTATTTATTTACATGTTGCTTCTCCCTTTGGATTGTAAGCTACTTGAAGGTATTATTTTTTTGCCTCTTTTTATATCCTCAGTGCTATAGCATAGGACCCAGCACAGAGTAGATGCTTAATAAATGCCAATTGATTGACTTATATTAATTAGACACTTGATAATTTTGGACATTTTGTTTTCTCTTTACTCAACCCTGCATAAACATTCTATAATTAATTTCAATGAATGTTATTAAGTAAATTCTATATCCAAAGCAGCTTGCTGGGCACCAGAGATACAAAGATAAAATGAAATAACCTTGCCCTAGAGGAGCTTACCTCCTACTGGGGATATACAATATGTACACAGACAAATAAATGTAAAGTTTATACAAAATTTTACTAAATAATTTCAAAAATTTCCAACTGGACCAGAAAAAGACTTTGAGTTGGAAAAAATGCCTGAAGGAAGGAAGATAGAAGTCCTATAAGACTGAGGTAAGGAAGGAGTACATTGCAGATGTTGAAGATGTAAAGGTAAAGAATGGTTCGTTTAAATGCCATGACATCAGGCCAGTCAGTTTGAATGGAATGGTGGGTGTGTGTATGATTCAGAGGAATATGAAATAAGTTTGGAAAGGTAGGTAGTTGGCTGCTATTTTATGGAGTGCTTCTAATGCCAAACTATGACTTTTATCTTTTATTCTAGAGAAAACTGGGAAACATTGATGATGTTTTCTAGCACTTATTTTTACATCACACAAATTTTTGCTAGTAACCCTCCCCTCCTCCTACCAGTGAACCATCTCACATGACAAATATTATTTTCTTTAAGGAAGGAGAAACTACATCAGCAAAACTGATTACTATCTTGCAAAAGTCATAAAGTATGGATGATATTCCACATCTATGGTCTTCCCACCTCTGCAAAGAAATCTGAGTGTCTTCTCATATATCTTCTTTGAGATGATGCTTGCCCTTTGTAATTTTGCAGCATTCTTTTAATTATATTATTTCCATTGTCATTTTAGTCATTGTGTTCATTTTGTTCTTGTTTCTGCCTCAGTTTATGTAAATCTTTCCATGTTTCTTTGTTTTTGAGACATTTTTATCATTTCTTAAATGGTCACATTCTGTTACATTCATGTATGACAATGTATTTACCCATTCCCTTTTTGCTAGGCATCTACTTTGTTTCCATATCTTTGCTATCACAAAAAAAAGTGCTGCTATAAATATTTTGGTATCATATAGCATTTCCTTCTTATCAATAAGCTTTGTAAATATTATGCCTAGGCATATGATCTCTGAATGGAAATGTAGAGATTTTTAGACATTTTATTTGCATTAATTCCAAATTGTTTTCCACAATGATTCTGATTCACAAATTCACCAACAATGTAGTAGTATATCTGTCTTCCCACAACATTCACAAACTGACTATTCCCGTCATGTCACTTTTGCTAGTTTGCTGTGTATGAAATGAAATCTCAGGGCTATTTTGATGTTCATTACTCTATTAGTGATTTGGAGCATTCTTTCATGGGTTTAATAGCTCTCAGCTCTTCTGCTGAAAACTATTTGATCATATTTTTTGACAAAGGAAAAGAAGCATTATTAAGCATTTACTTTGTGCTATATACTGTATACTAAAAGTTGGAGATAAACAGAAAGATGAAAAAATGGCCCCTGCCCTCAATGAGTTCACATACTAATGAGGGAAACCACTTATCTATTGAAGATTGTCTTTCAATATATTATATCTCTGTAAGTAGATGATTTGCACATTCTTACTCATCCTCTGTCCTCTTTCTCTCTCTCCATAGATACAGCAAAATTTATCTATTAAATGTGAATGAGCATGAATTTATACATCTATGACAAAATCCACACATATATGCATGTATATTTTGCATATATTTCTATATATTTGTAAATGGCCTATAATTCTTGGATAAAAACGCTTACCTGAGAAGTTTGACAGGTAGACTTTCTCCCTCTTTCACTTTCCTTCTTATCATAAATATATTGTTTTTGTTTTGTGAATGGTTTTTCATTTCATGTGCCAATGAACATTTTTCGGGGAGGCAGAATGGCATAGTCATATCTATCTTTTAATAATTTCAACTTGGCAGCTCTGTGAAGGATAGAAGATAGAGAGACAGAGACAGACAGATCAATTGGGAGGCTATTGAAATAGTCCTGGTGAGAAGTGATGAGGGTACATATGGTAGAGGCTATATTCAAGGAAAGAAGGGGATAGATATATGAAAAGGTATGATACTAGAATTAATAAATTATGTTAATACTTAGCAAATGCAAATGAAAGAGAATAGTGAGTGAATTACAAGGAAGAGATTTGTTTTTTTACTAGGTGAGTACTAGGTTCCAAGTGCTGGAGATGCAAGGACAAAAATGAAGTACTCCCTGCCCTCAAGAAGTTTACATTCAATCAGAGTAGACAAGATGATTATATACAATATTATATACAATAAATGATTATATACAAATACATACAAGGCTATTTTTTTGGTGGGGGTTGGGGGGGGAGGAGCACCAGCAGTTGGGAGAAGAATGACTCCAAGGTCGCAAAACTTTGTGACTAGGAGAAGAATGTTACCCTTACAGAAATAGGGACTTTGGAAGAAAGAACAGGTTTTGGAGAAAACAAAATGAGTTATAGCAATTTATGTATAAATTTTTAAGAACTGCTTCTCTGAAAAAAATAAAGTTATGTGACTCACCTTTAAGTTTAAGTCACATCATTAACATATTCTATATCAATTTCTTAAGTCTAGGCAATCAACAAAATAATAAATCAAGTCCTAATTTGTAACATTTGCCCATTTCTGAGTTGCAAATTCTCAGGTGGAAAAATTTTTAAATCTGCTTTCAATACACTCCCGAATTAATTTCCATTTTAGATGCTCAATTTGAGATGAACAATAGGACAGTTAGATGGAGCTGTCCAGCAGCCAAATGATGATGAGGACTGTAGTTCAAGGTAAGGGTTATGTTGGGGAAAGTACACTTGAGAAGAATGTCTGAAAACGATAGTGTTATATAAATGGAATGGGATAAATTTGTGGTATGAGAATTGTCAAATATGAGGAATTCAGAGGACCATGTGAAGACTTGAATAAACTGATACAGAATGAAGTAAGCAAAACTAGGAAAACAAAATACATGAATGCAATATTGTAAACTAAAGATAACATGAAGTCGAATACACTTATAACGACTAATTATATACAACTAGGCAGTTAAGTGGTGCAGTGAGCATTGGACTTGGAGTAAGAAAAACCTGAATTCAAATCCTCCTCAAATATTCACTAGCTATATTGCCCTGGGCAAGTCACTCACCTCTCTCAGTCTCAGTTTCTTATCTCGAAAATGGGGAGCATAATAGTACCTCCTTCATAAGGTCATTGCTAGGAACAAATGGCATAATTCATGTAAAACATCTTGCAAACCTTAAAGGGCTATATGGTATCATCATCATTATTATTATCACCCTCCAGAGAAGAATTTCTCTTTGTTGTTCCCCAGAGATGAAAACCAGTCACTACACCTCTCTCATTAAAGAGGAGGAAGGTTGTAGAATATTGAATATGCGGACAGACGTAGTCTTTGGCTTAGTTGAACTGTTTGTTGTTATTGTTGTTGTTATAAGGAAAGACTCATTAAGCAAGGAAGATGATGAGCCAGAAAGTGACTAGGGAATTCAAAAGATGTAAAAGTAAATGTATTAATTTAGCTTGAAAATAAATTAAGGAATACAGTGGATAGAAACTGGCCCTGGAGTCAGGAAGAGATGAGTTCAAATCAGACCTTAGACACTTAATAATTACTAGCTGACCTTGGGTAAGTCACTTAACCCCATTGCCTTTCAAAAGAAAAACAACAAAAAAATTAAGGGTTTTTTTTTTTTTTTTTAGACAAAGCAAAAAAAAAAAAAAATTAGTGGACAATAAAGACCTGGTCTTAACTTCTACCCTAAATTCTACCCTACTCTAACTATCTGGGTAACCATAAAGTTCATTTCCTCTCTGGGCCTCAGTTTCTTCAACAGTTTCTTCAACAGTAAATAAGAGTGATAACTGTATCATTGGTTTGTTGTAAGAATCAAATAAAATGATGCTTCTAAAATGTTGTGTAAGTATTGTAGATAAATTTCAACATTCTTATTAGATGAGTAACATTGGTATAAAAGCCAAGAAAATTAAAAAAAAAAAAAACCTAGGATCTCAAGAGAGATGCATTATTAAGGGAGTGGGAGTTCTTTATTTATGATCTGTATTTTACCTTCAAAATCAGTCCTCTCCAGAAATGATTCTTTAATGTTGAGAGAACTAAATTTCCCTTCAGGGATTCCAAAAGGCTTCAAAGGAAATATATAGCAGGGTACCAATTGGCCATTAATGCTTTAAAGACCTCCATATAGTATATACAAACATAGGTATTAAAATAAACAAACTTTTCTCTTCTAAAACAAGGTCTGGAGAATACAGACATCCTTTCAGCCCACATGTCAAGACTTGCTGCTTGACTGCCATAATATGAACTGCAGAGAAACACATGGAAATTCCAAACAACTCATAAACGTGAGTCAGCTTGTCTCTTCTGTGCTTTGATACTCCTTACCATTTTTTTCTTTTTTTTATTTTTGTCAAAGTGATTTTTTTTCCTCAGAAGTGCAAATGCACAGAAAAATAACCAAGTGAAAACCATATGCCAGAGTCTCAACAGCAGGCACCCACTATAATTTCCCCCCTACTAATGTGAAGATCAATGAAATACCTCATTGGCTCCCATGCATAGCAACCAATAGAAGAACTGATTGAAAAATATTGCCTCCAAATGTCTGTGATGATGGCAAATTTACCATTGCTATGGTATAGTCTTGTCCCTTGTTTAATATATTTATGGCTGAGAATACTTATGCCATTTTGCTGTCAGCTCAACTCAATCCAGTTTTAAAGACAAATTTTAGTTGATTGGGGGGGGGGGGGGGAATAGAGGAGGAGAAGGGAGGGAGAGACAAAATAGAGACCTAAGGAAGGGACCTAAAATCTGAACTGGTTGACTTTCACAGAGACACAGGAGGAACTAGTCCGAGATGGAAAAAACTTTTGGAATTAGCTGTTGGGTGGGAGATGAAGGGGTTTAGAAGGACACATCTAGTAGCTTCCTAATTGAAGCCATTGTTCTTGCTAACTAAGCTTGGTTGTTTCTAGTTGCTAGTATGTATCAGCTGACTGACTTTCTGTTCTGCTCTTCATCCTTCTGACTTTCTAGAACAAAACGTTCTTTCCCTGCCACCACTCCTCTATATCTGTGGTCTCCTTGGTTAAAATGTAAGCTATTGGAAGGCAGGAAATGATACTTCTGTATGCACATTTCAAACACTCAGCACTGTACCTAATACTTGTCAATGATTCCTAAATGCTTCTTCTTTCATTCATGCATTCACATAGGAGCTAGGAATAGGCTTTGTGATTTCCTTAATGCAGGGAGTGAGAAGATGAGAAGCTACCAGATATCTGTATGCACAATTCAGATTATCTAGCATTTATATCAGCACTTTAAGGTTTCAAGAGGCTGTTATCTCATATGATCCTCATAAAACTCCCAGAAGATAGGTGATTAGTATTATCCCTATTTTACAGCGTAGGAAAGTGAGATTGAAAGGGACCAGGGCCACACAGCTTGTAGGTATCAAAGACAGGATTTGAATTAGATCTGACTCTATAGCCAACAGACTCTACAGTTTTTCTGCAACTTATTGCTTCAGAACAGAAGTTCTTATCCTTTTTTACTTATCATCAACTACTTAGACATATTGGCAAAGCCAAGGAACTCCTGAGAATAATGTTTTAAAACCTATAAAATACAGATGATTAGAAAGGAAATCCATTTTACTGAAATAGTCATCACTTTTTTTAAAAGTTCCTACTTAAGAATCCCTGTTTTAGAGAGTCTCCTGAGAGATTAAATGACTTCTTTGGTCACACAAGTGGTATTTGTCAGAGGTCAGACTCTAATCTAGGTCATCCTGGTTTTGAGACTCTATCCACTAAGGCATACTGCCTCTTAGAAAGAATAATTAGTTAGAAAAAGAAAACTATGAAAGGTATGTTTCTTCTCACTGGGGACCTCATCACCTTAAGTGAATTGAGGGGAAATGGTGGAGGTTGATTTTCATAGATTCAAGACCAACAGAGATGTCCTAACAGCACCTGTAGAATGTTGGAGTTGGGCTGTAGTAGGTAGAGGAGTTAATTTTCTGGGGAAGAGTAATAATCTAGGCAAGACTAGTTCACCTTCCTCCCAAGATTTTTGGGGAAAGCAGACATTGTGACTCTAAATGTGGGTTCAGAATCAGTAGCAGATCCGAAGGTATGAAAAAGATGGAACTTTGATGAAGGAAATACTCAAAGCAGGTGGAACGTCTTACTCTATAGGTGAAAATCAAAGACCTGCCTCTGGGTAAGTAATCTTTCTGTACAGAATCATAGTATCTTAGAATAGGCAGAAACATCAGAAACTATCCAGACCTACTCAACAAGTCTTTTCTCTAGCAAGTCTGACAAGTTTCCCTTAAATGCCATTCTTTGCTTAGAAAGTGGGAGCCCACGACTTTCCAGGATACTCATTCCACCTTGGTATAGCTTGGAAGGTTAAAAAGTTTTTTCTGGTATCAAACTTAAATTTGTCTCTTTTCAACTTCCATCCAGATTTCTAGGTCTGCCCTCTGGGACCAAACAGAACAAGTTCAATCCCTATTTCTTGACATTGCTCTAAATATACAAAGACAGTAATTATACCTCCCCCTACCAACTTTTTTCCTCTTTCCTTACTATTCTTTTGAAGAACTCAGTTTTACTTTCTGTGTCAGTACTCAATACTTCTGAGAGGAGTGAGTGATAGACAGCAAGGATGAAGCTCAAGACTTCAGAAAAGGTATGGTGGGGTTCTATATTTGACTCTGCATAAGCTCAGGGCTAGTTCCCATCAAAGTGATTTAGCACCTTAACCCATCTTCTGTTTCATTGGTGAATTCATTCCTTTCTTATTCACAACTGTTAATTCACAATTGATAATTATGTATTTATGTATCTTATTCTCTCATATTTTCCTTTATAGTTTCAAATCATATTCACAAATACATCAACTTTTGATCATCAGAACAATGCTTTGAGAACAGCAATACAGTGGAGTTGGATTTGTAATCAGAGATTCTGCTTTCAAATTCTGTGTCTGATACTTGAATCATAGAATTAGAGTTAGAAGAGAGCTTAGCTATCAAAGAGTTTAACCAATCCCTTCATTTTACATATATATGAAGGTAACATGCCTATAGTGACATAAGTAACAACTGGCAAAACACAGATTCTTTGACACCAAATTTAGTTCTCTCATTGCACCACATTGCTTCTCTTATCATCTCTAAACATGGATGATAGAAATCATAGCTATAGAGCTGAAAGCTGACTCAGATATTATCTAATCAATCAATTAATTATTTAAGTATTTATTAACACCTATGATGTGCCACCTATATTGTGTTACCATAGGGAGGATAAAAAAAAGCAAACAAAACAAAGCAAAACAGTTTTATTTTAGAATGAGGAAGCTATTTAACCCAAGACACACAGGAAGTAAACAGACCAGCAAAGATTCAGTGCCAGATAAGGATAAAATGTTTTCATTGTAGCAGTCCCTCTTGCTACAGTATCTCTGTGAGCCTCAGTTTCTTCTGTAAAATGATGGGTTTGAACTAGAGGCTCTTTCAGTCTCTTCTACTCTAAAGCCTTTGGGGCCCAGTTTTAGATACAGAAATTATGGGTCTGAGACTAGGAACCACCAAAAGTCCAACATCTTATCAGTGGCAGAGCTAACATAAGCATTACTTCTCTAAGGGTAAAGCTCTATTTGCTATTTTTTTTTCTGCCAATCTTGATGGGTTTTCAATCTGGTTTTCTTACTCCCTTAATGTAAATTTTGATTCATCTGAGTATCTGACTTTTTTTGTCTTCTTTCATGTTACTTGCTATCCTACAGTGAAATACTTTAGATTTGCTTACTTTGCTATCAATTTAAATGTTTTTACTCAGGTTCTTACAGTGGCATATTACTGAATTAATCTTTTCTTTAATCATTGAATATATAATCTTCCTTTTGTTTGACTTGAAAACAAGATTTCATCAGTCTTTGAACCTAGGGGATTCCCATTTCTAAAAAATTTTCATGCCCTTTTTGGGGAATTTGTGGTAAAAGTTTTGGGACTTTTCTATTATATGTTTGTCACATAAAAAAAAGAGCTTAGGACAAATTCTCAAATGTAACATTCATTTGATAATATTTTCTATTATTTTATGGTAATATGAAATAAAAATATTTGGGAGAAAATTATGATCATGAAGCATAAACTCAATATATGAAGATGATAAATGAGTTTACACTGATAGCACTCGAGATTTCATCATGTTTTAAAGAAAAGCTTAGAATAACAGAATTCTGATCTTGGAGTTAGGAGACTTGGGTTCACGTCCTGATTCCTCTGAATACTTGCTTTGTGGACTTTGGGAAAGTCAATTCACTTTTCTAAGAAACTAAGTTCCTTCAACTAAAAATGGGGATATTAATACTTGCATTACCTTCCTCAGGGTTATTATTGGTATCAAATAAAAATGCATTTGTATAAATATAATAAAACATCACTATATTGTCAGAAATGATGCTATGATGTTGGAGGAGCTTTGAATTGTACCAAACATTCTGGAGAACTATTTGAAACTATGCCTGAAGGGCTATAAAATTGTATACTTTTTGACCTCTAAATACCACTACAAGATCTAAATCCAAAAATGATCAAAAAAAAAGTGGGAAAAAAACCTCTGTGTACAGGAATATTTATAGGGAGCTCTTTTTGTGGTAGTAAAGAATCAGAAATTGAGGGGATGCCTATCAATTGGGGAATAGCTGAAATAAGTTGTGGTATATGATAGTGATGGAATACTATTGTGCTATAAGAGATGACAAGAAGGATAGTTTCAGAAAAAATTTGGAAAAATATATGAATTGATGCAGAGTAAAGTGAGCAGAACCAGGAGACCATTGTACACAGTATCAGTAATATTATAACAATAATCAACTGTGAAAGATTTAGCTACTTTAATCAATACAATGACCTGAAACAATTCCAAAGGACTCATGATGGAAAGTACTATCTATCCATTGAAGCATAATTTTCACTTTATTTTTTCTTGCCTTTTTTTTTTGCAATGTGGCTAATGGGGCAAATGTTTTGCATTATTTCCACATATATAACTTAAATTCAACAACCTTTTCTTTCTAAGGACCCTTCTAACTCTTAAGCTGTAGTTCTAAGCAGTTTTTTTAAGGTCATGAAGATTTTCAATAGTTTTATTCTATGAGACCTCACTATACCTCCTGTGATTTCAAATAAATTATATACATACATTTTTAATTAATTGATTATATATGTCATTATGCTTTTTTTTTAAAATTAGGACTTTTATGGGAATTCCTCTCCCCTCTTTCCTCCATCCATGAAGCTCTTATGGTAGTGAAGATTTAGTACTTGTGGGCAGAGCTCTGGGGAAAGGCAGCTGCTGATTAGAGAGATGACTTTTTATTTCAAGCATATGAAAACACTTTAAGACATTGTTTTTTTCTTTGCTGTATTATCCCTGGTTCTTCCCTTCTCCAGTGATTACTTAAGGAATTTTTGGAAGATTTTTAGTTCATCAGAATCTGGCTCTGTTTAGTCTAACTGGCCTGGGTCTGTCCTAGTTCAACATACCCCAGTTTATCCATGTGAAACATTCATACTTTATAAACATAAATTGCAAAAAAAATAAATGTACCTTGGAAAGTGGTGCATAAGTACTTTCGAATCAACTTTTGAAGAAAAATTTAGTTAATTTGCCACTCTCTTCCTCCCTCTCTCCCCTCCACAAAGAAAGGTAGAGAGAAGTCTCAAATTAGGACACAGATCCTATGATGCCAGAGACTCCTTGAATGGTGGGAATAATGATCTGAGGAGAAAAGAAGTAGAAGGGAGAGGGTCTATATAGGATACATTGGATATAATCTCAGAGGGAAGATATTACCATGAAGGAGGATGTGAAAAGGCTTCTTGCAAAAGAAAAGTTCTTGCATAACTTTTGGCTGAGATCTGAAAAGAGAAGCCATGAAAATCAGGAGAAAGAGATGAGGAAAGGAGTGAAGTCCAGACCATGAGGACAATTTATGCAAATGCCTGGAGAATGAAAATGGACTGTCTCACTGGAAGGACCTTGGAGGTCAGAATAAGGCCTGCAGATTAAGGACTTTAGATAAAAGATTTACACATGAGGATTTTGTTTTGTTTTGTTTTTTTAGGTGTTTTTTTTTTTGCAAGGCAAATGGGATTAAGTGGCTTGCCCAAGCCACACAGCTAGGTAATTATTAAGTGTCTGAGACCAGATTTGAACCCAGGTACTCCTGACTCCAGGGCTGATGCTCTATCCACTGTGCCACCTAGCTGTCCCACACATGAGGATTTTTAGTAAACTACATAAGGATTTTTATTAAATTCTGGAGTATAGGGAACCACTAGAGTTTATCAAATAGAGGTGGTAGTGACAGGGCCAGAAGAGAACTTAAGAAAAACAAATCTGACAGTTGACTAGAGGCCAGATGTCTTTAAGTGAGAAGGGAGTATTGTTTTCATTACAGATAAGAGGAAGTAAGCACCTGTACTAGAGCAGTGGGATTATCAGTAAGACCACATAGGAAGCAGCACAGTTGGGATTTGAACACAAGCCTTAAGACTTAAAATCCTCTGTCCTTCTCTTATCACAGAATTTCAGATTGGGAGCACCTCAATGGGTCATTCAGTCCAGCTTTGGCTGATAAAGAATCCCTGCTATACATACCAAATACGTAGTCATGAACTTTTGCCTAAAGTCCTTCCAGTGAGGGCTAACTTCCCAGGAAACTCCATCACATTTTAGGATAATTCTAATTGTTAGCACAATCATTTGTTTTTCCAGAAACCCTGGAAAAATCCTCCCAAATTGACTTTTTTTTTTTTGACTAGGCAAAAGAGGCCTCATTTCTTACCAGTTTTAATCACTAAATGGGCATTGCCTCCATCAATCTGAGTCCTGGGAAAAAACCTTAGTTAAAAAGGTCAAAGTCTCCCACTGCATCCAGGG